>NC_134590.1:45167500-45325000 GCF_037038515.1 Microtus pennsylvanicus
GGAGTATTTTTAAGATAAAAAAACTTAAAATTTTCTGACTATTAATGCATACTCATTGTAAAAAATTCATTAAAACAGGATAAAGTAAAGGGGAGAAAAATATCACTTGTAATTCTGCCAGCTGGGATAGTCACTGTTAACATTTGGGAATGTCTCTCCATTTGTGAGAAGTATAAACACACATTATTCTGAAGCACAAGTCATCGTATTAAACATAGCCACTGGTGTGCCGTGCTTTCCATGAGAGGAGCTATCTGTCCAAACTGACAAACCTTGTCCCCACAAGAGGTTCCCAGTAGGAACTTGCTCCGATCCAGCCTGTAGTTTTACACAAATCCAGACACTATTTTAAAAACCATTACACTCTCCGACTTTGGAAAATCCTTCTGATTCCCAGGCCACAAACATCCTGGGTTCCAGGAAGCTAGCTGCTGCCAAATCCTGACTGGACCTACTCACGACACATGGGCGTGCTTGCTCTATGGTACTCTGGGAAGACATTAGCATTTTCTAGTGCTCTACGAACTCCAGGACAGACATTAAACCTTTTCAGGTTATTATGGCTGTTTGTGTGCTCCTTTTTCTTTTCTTTTCTTTTTTTTCTTTTCTTTTTTTGTTTTCTTGAGACAGGGTTTCTCTGTGTAGCCTTGGATGTTCTGAAACTTGCTCTGTAGACCAGGCTGGCCTCGAACTCAGAGATCTACCTGCCTCTGCTTCTCGAGTGCTGGGATTAAAGGAGTGTGCCACCACCGCCCGGCTTAGTATAGTATTTTGTTATAGCTGCCTATGTAAATCAGCCTTCTGTTGCTATGACAGACTGCCCACACAACAATCAAGTTGAACCGAGGAAAGGTTTGTTGGGCTCGTGGTTTCAGATATTTGAGTTCATGGTCAGTTGGCCAGTGCTTTGTGTCTGTGGCAAGGCCGCAAAGCTGCTCACTTAATGGCAGCCGGAAAGCAAGGAGGAAAAGGGGCAGCGATCCCGATTCATCTCCAGTGGCATGCCTTCAGTGATCCACTAGGCCCACCTCCTGAAGACCCCAGTACCCCCCAATTGTGCTAGTAACCAAGTGGGAACACGTTGTCCTCAAATCCCAGCCCCAACATTGCCTAATGGTTTCCATCAGGCCCTTGGCAGTTCCCTTTCCTAAGACCTGCAGGTTTGTGTTGCATAAAACATTGCATGAGTGGACTCATGGGATATTGCATTGCACACACTACTTTGGATATTCAGGGCTACTCCGTGCCCTACCAGAGCCCTGGACACGGGTGGGCTCCATTCACCCTAGTGACTGTGAGGAATTTGGCATCTGTCTTCCCAGAGAAGCCTTAAAAGCCTTCAAAAAGTAATTCACCACAATCACCTCACTTCCCCCAAATGCAGCCAGTACTGAAGCAAAAAGATGATATTCTCAAAGACCACAGAACCTCCCAGAACCTCCAACACTGGGAGGAAGAGAAAGAACAGACAGATTGGCATCATTGCCAGCAGTTACGCTTGCCTTTTCTTTTTTTCCCTGATGGGTGTTGGCATTCAAATTGGAAGCTGAATCTCCCAACTGCTCCACCCTACGAACAGCAGATAGCACGTGAGGCCCAACCACAAGATGGCTGGTGAATTCTTTCATCCTAGCCCCAGCCTTGGCTTCCAGAACCCAAGCCTCCAAAATTTGGGCTTATGTAACTTATTTGTTTATTTTTAAGGCCAGCCCTGTCCAAGTTGAGAACACTTAAGACTGTCTTTTAGAGGGAATTTGGAGCCCAACATTGTCATTAAGTAAATCAGCAAGCAGTGGTCCCGTGAAAACTCCAAGTAGCAACATCCTCAAGACTTGTATCATCCTGGCCCTGTTGCAGTGAGTATTCTGATGCCTGAAATTGGTCCCTGGATTTCTTCTTTATCTCTTAAAGAGTAGTCCGAGTCCACCAGCCTGGGCCTGTCAGTCTTGAGACTCTGCTGTAACAGCGGCACCTCTGCTTGACTGGGACTTGTTCTAGAAGTGTCTATAGAGGCTTTTCACCTTGTACTGCTGTGGGACATTTGATCGCACTGTGAACCCTGAGTTTGTATTTGCACCTTGGGTCGGGAGGCTGAGTTAGCAACTAGTTGATGGAAAGCAATCATAGAGAGTTGTAGGGTGTTTGTAAGAGAAAAGAGAGATGCACGGGAAGTAGTGGGGAGGGACTTAGAGTAGCCTGGGTTTTTTTGTTTTGACTGAGTCGAAGGATGCTCTCTTTTGGAGACTCCAGCAAAGACAGAATGTCAGCCGGTTGCTACTAACCTCTCTGAGCTAGCAGGTTTTCACCCCAGCCTTTAACTCCTGAGTCTTATTGATAAATAAAATGACAGAGGTTTAACTAAAAGCTGAGTTTCGTAGCAGGGACATAGCTGTTGCCTGCGGGAACAGAATTCCCGCCAGGCTGTGGCTTGAGCGGCCTGGACGCTTCCAGAGAAACAGGCCGGTGACTGCAGAGCCGCATTTGCCGGCTAAACCAGCAGCGGAAGAAAGCACAGCCTCTGCACTGACAGAAAACAACAGTGCAACATTCAGGAACTTCTGGAAAACATGGAGCTTTGTACAGAGCAAGTCCAGACTAAACACACGAGAAGACACGTACCCTTAGTCAGGACAGATACCATTTTAGGTTAGCTTCTAGACAGGAAGGAACAGGTGCCAAAGGGTCTGACAGAGACATAGGTGGAGTCCCTGGCAACCATTATTTCTATCAGAGAAAACACTGGGCGCAATGTCAAAGTCCAGGTAAGAGTATAGTTAGATAAATGACAGCCGTTTTCAGTGCGTCTCCCTGAAGAGTCACCAAAGCACTCTTTGATGTGCGTTTCCCCAACGTGAGGGAAGTATTATGATTTGTTAGGTTTGGGGAAGCAGAGTGCAAAGCAACAGACGAAACATAGGAGCAATTATACCCATCATCCATTCTTAGGGAATACACCATAATCTCAGGGGAGTAGCTGTCTCTGTGAGGGGGGATTATGGGTAATTTTCACCCATAATGGGTAGATTTTTCAGGATCTTCAAACCTTTCTGCAATGAGGATTTATCACTCAGCCAGAAAAAAACCCAAAGTGTAATTACAAGAGCGCTGACTTTCTCAGTTCACATGCTCTTTAGAAATCATTCTGTTACCACTCTCCGCCCTCCCCTGGCTCTGTCTGAGGAACTGGACAGAAAGGCTGCATTCTCGGGTTGGGGAGACAGAGTAAGATGTTCCCCGATGCCCAGAGCTATGACAAATTTACCTTCAGGGCCGAGAGGCCCCTTGACCTTGGTGAGCTCTCTATACCCCATTGGGCCTTCTGTGTGCAAACTCAGATTATCCCCAGGCTCGGAAGGAAAGCAAAATAAAGAGTACTTTGTCTCCAGGGGAGGGGAGATGGTCACCCATGCTCCCCTGAGTGTCTCACAGGGCACCCTTTCCTCCTCTCTTCCCAAGGCCTCTGCCTCCCTGAAACAACACCGACAGAAGCATAGAGCACTATCTCTAAGGTCTGGCAGGACAGCCTGGTTCAAGGGAGGCGTCAGGCTGCACAGGTTGAGCTTGGAAGGCTAGCCAGCCAAGAGAGGCCTGGCTGCTTTTTCCAGCCAGCCAACTTCTCCAGTCCTTGTGGGTTTGTTTCCTTCATGCATTAGATGAATGTAACATTCGAATTCGAAGCTGTGTGGAGCTGTATGCCATGACCTCATTTGCCACTGTCCTTCTGCATGGGTGAAGTACTCCCTCCGTGTGCCACAACGTGGTGTGGAAGGTTCTTGAGTCTGAGAGCCTTCGGGAGAGCAGCTTGTCAGCTACCAAGTACCGCGAAAACTCAGTCATTCCTTGAGCATCAATGTTATTTAAAAACATGGCGTACAAGGACCCCCCCCCCCCAGACTCCTTAGAGCAGTGGTTCTTGTCCTGTGGGTGGAGACCCCTTCGGGAGTTAATGACCCTTTCACAGGGGTCATGTAAGACCTAAGGCCACCTTAGATTGGAAAATACAGATTTTACATTATGATGAATAATAATAGCAAAATTACAGCTATGAAGTAGCAGGGAAGATAATTTTGTGATTGGGGGTTACCATGACACGAGGAACTGTATTAAGGGACCGAAGCACTAGGAAGGTTGAGAACCACTGTCTTAGAGGGGGCCTTGGAGTCCTCCACAGGCATTTGATCCATCCTGCAGCTTAAGGCTGGGGTCCTCAGGTGGTTTTGTCCTGCTACCACTGGTCTTGCAATAAGTGCTTCTCGGGGAACATCTCCTCTCTCTCTATCTACCCAGCCACTCAAAATTACAGTGGTTCCAGGCACACATAAAGTCTCCCCTCGTCCCATTTCCCCACCTTTAAAGCAGGGTTCAGAAAGTCAGTGGTGTGGAATTATTCTTAAAAATGGTTTCTGGATTTCTGAAATACAAAACACACATGCCCAGTGAAACGGGAATGTCCTAGGAATGACATTTTTTTTAAAAAGTATTTTCCATGTAATACTTAAGATATGGTTATACAACATGTAAGTCTACCCCAGGAAATATTTAGTTATTAGAGAAGTTGCCCCTGTAGCATTCCAGTTTAACTGGCATCCTGCATTTGGTCAGACAAGCTTCTGCTTGAAGCTGAAGGAAAAGAAGCAAGATGGAGACACTCTGCCATGATTTTTGCACCCCTGGCTTTCAAAGTGAGGCCCCCAAGATGATTGACACTTTCCCCTTTCAACAGGGGAGCCTCGGTCTCAGACAGGGTGGAGGGACTGTAAGGACGAGCTGCTGGGGGTGGAGCACTTCCATGCGAAATAAGAGAACAGCGTTCCTGGCTAAGCCTCGGCTTAAGGGGCATCCTCGAAGACCCTAGCAAATGATGTCTGGTGGTGCATTGAACACACGGAGTTTACGCTCTGTAAGCCGGTGAGTGGAGGTGAGTAGGCTAAAGGAACCCAGATGGGGACACTGACCTCAGGGAACTCCCTTCATGGCATGACTATTTGACCAGTCCGAAAGGTCAACAATTTTATTAGACACAGGGACTTTCCTGAAGGTTGTTTTTGAAAAAAAAAAAGAGAGAGAGAGAGAGAGTAGGGGGGTAAAGGTCATCCAGAAGGGAAGAGGAGCAGGGGTGGGAGGTGATGCAGTGACCTCTTTCTGTTCTTTCTGTCTGAAGGTTCCTTTCAGCGTCTCCTGCAGCCTCCCTGACTCACACCCCACACCCCCTCTCTCACTCGGGCATCCTGGCTACGGGGGCTGGAGGTGGACAGGTGGCAGGCCCACTAACCAGCCTTTATGTGAATGAAGGCTGCCCAGGCAGGCGCCCTCGAAGCCTCAGGGTATAATTTTCTCCTTCTCCACTTGTGAATTCCAGGCCAGGAGCTCAGCTGTCGTAGGCCTCAGGGAATTTTTTTCCACCAGAATTGAAATCGGGGCCAAGAAAACATGGGTCTGTAGAAGGCATTGTTCCCTGAGACTCAGCTGAGTTTTCCTTCGACTCTGGGCTTCAGGAGCTGGTGTCTTTACCTGTTGGAGATGAAAACTTGGAATTTCATCACACTGGGAAACTGTTAGAGGAAAGAGCCTGACTCGCTGAACTTCCCAGTCCCTGCCCTGCTTTCACACACACACACACACACACACACACACACACACACACACACACACACACACGTTTCCCAAAGGCCTAGTGCACACAGAGAAGTCTTCTCTGAGGTCATTCTCCAAGTCTCTTAGTCGTTTTAACAACAGAAGCTCAAAATCCAGCATCCGATGTCCCCTTACAGACGAAGACACAACACAATGTGTTTACGTGACTCATCTGTAAAAATTGCCTATCTGGGTGTCCCTGAGAATTACCAGTTCGAACACATCTCTGCTGCCTGGAGTTCCCAGAGGCCAGAGCTTCCCAGCTCACTGTCCAGGTGGCAAGAGCTACATCTGACTGGAGAGTTTGCCCCATGCCAGTGTCAGAGGATGGACTAAGTACACATGAACTCTCTGTCCCCCTAGGAGCGCTGTAAGGAATACCTTCTCCTTGAACATGATAAAGACAGGGGCACTGACGCAGAAGTCAGTGAAGAAAGAGCCTGGCGTGAGCCACAGAATGCCAGATTCAAAACCCAGCGGTCAGAATTCAGAGTCCAGCAACCAGCTCTCACTAAAACCCTTCTGGGGATCAAAAACCAAACACCCTGAAGCCACAGGTATAGATACTCTGCATGCCAGGAAAAAAAAAAAGCAAACAACCTTCTGTTCAAAAGTGAGTTCATTCAGTGTTGAAGGGTCAGCAGGTCTTTCCCCTGGCTCCTCTCACAGCGCAGTTCCCAACTAGTCCCACAGTTCATTTCCAAGCACTTTTCCAGTCTCCGCCCCCCCCCCCGCCCCGCACTTTCTGAGCGGCATTGGGGAGCACCCCACATTCACCAAGGGGCTCGGCAACTTTCACATCGCTTTCTGACATCTTTTGGATTTTGCTACTCCCGGCTGCCCCAATAGTGTCCCCTCAAAGAAGCCGGGGGAGTATATGTGTCCTGTTGATTGCAAGCGCAGAGGTTGCATCTTGTTTCCCTCACGGAATTCAAGGCAGCGGAAGTGTTAGGCTTCCCACAGACCCACAGACCCACAAACACGCCTGGAACTCATCCCTTTCCTACCAAGGGTGCTAATGAGTTATCAGGAGGCGTGAGTTGCAAGAGGTAGGTGGAGAAACAAAATTTTCTGTCTCCAGGGTGTGTGGTTAGATTGAGATGAAATTTTACCTGGAACAGAGTTCATTGGTGGTTCCTTCCAAATTTCCTTCTTCCACATACTCCCCACCCCCCCGCCCCAGCACCCCACATCTCCTGCCTGTGAACAGGGCTCTTTCCAGAAATTCGGCTATAGATCGGCACTCGCAGATTTTCCTGCACTAACTTTACCCTGTTCTCCAGACAGAATTCCCATTTCCCCAGTACAGCAGAGCTCAGTTGACGTTTAGTAGGGAAACCCTCTGTTGGGATAGATTCTTGCTACTTTGTTAATGGTTGCCCCCAATATCACCTGTCCCCAGTCTCCTATGCTGGGTGGGTAGGACTCTTCACAACCCTTGGTAAAGGCTGTGAGATTTTAAAGACCTAGGTTTGAAACCCGGCTCCACCTCTAAACTTACACGGCCTATATAATCATGTGACTCCTCTGAACCTTTATTTACTAATCTGTAAAATAGGAATCCTTATAAAAAGAATTTTTTTTTCTTTCAAAAAACTTCAAGACTGGCGATATGCCCAGACTCAGAGTGTGAAGGACTTCATTTATTGATTCATTTTGCCTTTGGTATGAACCCATGAGGTAGATGTTTCAACTGTCATAAAGGAGAGTAACATTTCAAGAACTCTGACATTCTGATTGATTCCTTCCCTTCCTTCTTCCTAAACTGCTGTGAGGCCAGGATATGACCCTTGTGAGCGTCTAGCTGTGTGGATGGGAGAAGGAGGGCAGTCTGCCCTGGGATGGGATTTTCCGAGCCAAGCCCAGTCACCAGGGTGGCTGAGGATGGATCCCAAGAGTTCATTCTCTTCCTTAGTTCTGTGTCCACAGCTTCCTCCCGTCCTCTGCCTTAACTTTGTGGAATCTGCAAATGGCCCAAGAACTTTTTTCCTGTTCCCTTCTTTCCTTTCTTTCTTTTTGTTCCCCCCCCCCCCCCCCCCCCCCGCACCCAGCTCACGGCAGCTGCTGGGTAGCGGGGGCCAGCGCATGGCGGCAGCTGTTTGGATGTACGGGCTCTCTTGTCGTTTTCCTTTGTGAGTCAGGAGCTGTTTGTATGTATCACAAGCCTGGCAAGATGTTTAGTTCCACCCCTGTTTCACGAATGCAGAGGGTAGGAGGAAGCTTGAGCTCTCAATTCCAGGCCCCTGCTGCCTTGCAGTTTTTTACCGAAAGGTTTTGTGGCTCAGCCAACAGCTTTGGGCTTGCTCTCTGCTCCTCCCCACTTACGTGCTGTGGAGATCAGATAGCCCAAGCTGTTCAACCCTATGAAGACCAGCAGCAGGGCCAGGGAGATGCGCTCGCACCTGGCAGAAGGCAGGTGGCAGGTTGCCCTCTGCTTTCGGTGTGGGTCTTCTCAGGGGAAACAGTCTCTCTTCTTCAGCCTTGGTTTCCTCCTTTGTCAAGCTCAGAGGAAGTGGAGCGCGTCATCCGCTCCTCTTCCTCTGCCTTCGTGGGCCCTGGACGCTGACTCTGGTGAATTACCTGAACCCCGTGGCTGTTCATCCTCTGAACTGTTCCCTGTAAGCCTGCTCAGTGCTCCCTTCCCCCTCAGAGCTGAGACTCCCCCCCCCCCTACACCCTCACTGTAGGATTTAGGGTGGATGTGGAAAATGCATGGTTGTTTGGGAGTCTTCTGAAGAGTGCTAAGAGTCCCACCTCGGTTCTAATCCCGGCCCTACTGTGTATGCTCTCTGTCTAGGGTGGAGAGTGAATTTTAGCCAACAAGCTTAATTTTCAAAGGCTACCTAGTATTGACAGATTTATACGCGATGTTTATATTTAAGAGTCATTTCAAGTGAGCATCAAAATAAAATTAGGAAGGCACAAGCATGTTCACTGTTACACATGAGGCAACTCAGAATTTTAAGCCTAAATGCCTTCAAAAAAAAAACCCACACAGTCACTAAGAGGAGAGTCACAACCCATGAGCAGGTTCTCTGTATCTAAGTGTCCTGTTCAGGCCACTCAATCCTGTCATTATAAACCACCAACACCACCCAAAGGATAGCTACCCCAGCCCCTGTTCCCTGGGTACCTCATTAGTGAGCTATGCACAACATCTCATATCTTTGGAGCAAGACTGAGCTCCAGTGGAGAGTATTATCGTCATCAGTTTAGGAGCAGGTAAAATTGAGGCTCAAAGAAATGAAGCATTAAGGATTTATCTGCAGCCTAGTGGTACTGACAGCAACTCAAATCTGCCCCCCCCCGTCTCTCCTTATTTTCTCTTTTCTTTTTTTAAGACAGGGTTTTATTATGTAGCCCTGGCTGGAATAAGATACACAGACAAGAAGGTCTTGAACTCAGAGACCTGCCTGCCTGTGCCTCAGAGTGTTAGGATTAACGGTGTGCCCCCCTCACTGCACTGGTTCTTCAGAGATCTCTGCCTCTTGCTTGAACATACATCATGTAAAACAAAAGTCCCAAGTTTAATCTTCAGAAAATTTTAGGGACCCATGCGTTATTGTTTGGTGAAAATGTAGCTAACAAAAATGCTAGCTCTGACTCACAGTTGCTGAATTCTACCTCACTCAGATGACCTTGAACTTTGCAGTGCAGTATTGTTCTGCTTCTTATACTTCCTTTTTTGATTTTCTTTTCCATTGTTTAAAACATAGCTTCATTTCCCCTCCTGGCTTTTCTTAAATGTCTCTGCTTCAATGTTGAAAGGTAGGCATTTGGCGTGAACACAACACCCTCAGAATAAATCAGACCGATGTTCAGTAGAGGGGTCTGTCAGTCTCTCCTTCTCATAAACACGCTGCAGACCCCAGGATCATTTTGAATGCAGTCACAACCCACGTTTCTAGCTCACCCTTGCCTGCTCTGTTTGTAAATAATTCACCCCTCGTTCTCAAGTGTTCTTACTTCGCTCCCTCACCGCTTGGGAAACACTTGCTTTGCTCCCTAGATACCCAGTATACAGTAGGCACTCAGCAATTGTATAATAAACATGTGAATGAATGAATGAATGATGCTAGAATATCATGACTAGTTTACATTTTGAGAGCAGATACAAGGTCAACTAATTTTTGTCCTTCATCTAGCCTGGCAGCTTCAAGGGCTTCACGAAAGGGGCCTGTTTTAGGCAAATAGCCCTCTTCCTTGGTTTCACCTTCCGGAGTGCATTTTGAGACGAACTTATTTAAAAAGAAACATCTACCCTTTACATACCCTGAGGGACCGTGGGTATCTTTGGCTCCAAAAAACTCCTGGCGCGTCTCTGTGAGGCTACATAAAGGAGAAGGAAGCGTGTCTCAAAGGAGAGCGTGGTGGGGAGCAAAGGACTCTGAGGCAGAGGCTGTGTTGTTGGCTTTGAGAGCCAGGGAGAAAGAAGCCGCTCCAAGAACAGATAGCTCAGCTACTGCAGCCCCTTCCCCGCCTTCAGCTGCGCCTTGTACAGTCCCGTCAAAGAGACGGTGAGACCATAGAACATTCCATGCAGAGGTTTCATGGCAAAGGGGATGGTTATTCCACACATCCTGAGATACGAACATCAAAAAGGAATCTACTTATCTCTTGAACCAAGAGCAGAAACCTATGGTAGAGTGTTTAGTATGTGTGGGGCCAGGGGCTCTGGGCCCAGTAACACACACACACCTTGAACCGAAGATATTAAAGGATCCATGATAATCACTCACCTCAACAGTGGTGGGTAGAATAGCCCAGTCATCACGAAAAGAAACTCTCCACCTAGGCTCCTCTGGAAACAGGTCTCGAGATGCCCTGAAAGAGGCAGTGCCGTCCAGTCCACCCGTGTGTGGGCCGCTTAGCCCTAACAAAGGAAGTGAAAGTGTCAGTGTCAAAGGGGGGGAAACTGAGCATTCCCTGTAAGAGGAAAATGCAAACACAAGCCCTTTTCCCAGTGTGGGCTGGAGGGTCAGAAAGTAAGTTCCTTGATGCTAGAGAGTGTTTATTAGAACAAACAAGATAATCTTCCTCGCTTCTTTTCCCTCAGCAGATCCTGAAACCTGAGACCTGTTTTTGTTTTGTTTTAATATAAAAAGAAGCCTAGAAATAAATTACCAGGGGAGGGGGGAAGAGGCTAAAAGGTACTACAGCTCCCTCAGGCCGATTGGCTTTGCCTTTGTGTGTAGAGGATGCCTTGGAAATTCTAACCAGTTATTTCTGCTGACTTGAAACCGCTGAGTGAGTGTTTGATCCTCCAAATCCTAGCTGGAGGCCTACTCGTCCGTGGGCCAGATTTCCAGTCTTGTGGCTCTGATAGTTGAGCTGCAGTGATGTGGAATGGCAGGTAGCAAGTCCTACTGACCTATAGCATGATATTCTCCTTGGTGTCACCCAGGTATAGCACAGCTGTTCCTTTCCGAGTCCCCCAGGCTTCTAGCACTTGCCAGCGCGATCAATAGTTCATCTGGGAGGGGGGTTGGGTGGGAGAAGTCAATTGAAAGGCAGTCTCCATCCATAGGTCAGGCACCCTGACATGACCATTGGACCACACACTGTGGAACCTAACTGTGCACAGGGGCATAGACCTGTGATGTGGCATTGTCAAGTTACTAAATCTCTTACATGGCTCCGTTTGTGCTATAAGATGGGGACAATAGTGCTGCCTCGTTCCTAGGACGGTGGGAAAGAATAGATAAACGAATCCATGGAAGCACCTAGCCCTGTACTTGGTAGACCATGGGCGCTCATCATCACCATTGTAAAGAATGATTTCTTCTTCCCCTGGCCAGCAAAGGCCATGTCATAGGCCTGAAAGAAACACTAATGTTTCTAGTCAGAGAAGGTGACCAAGCCCAGTCCATCCAGTTTACCAAAGTGCAGTGAATCACTTTGTTTTTCCTTCCACAAGCTTCTTTTTGTCAGAAAAATTACGGTGGTTTATAGATTTTGCTGGACGAGAGACTACCGCCAGGTGCCTGGACACTGTCACATGATTAACTAGAGTTATTTATTTGTTTTACTCTTCTAGGGGCCCACCAGCCACCTCCCAAATAAATACAGAGACTTATTCTTACTTACAAATGCCCGGCCTTAGCTTGGCTTATTTCTAGCCAGTTTTCTAACTTAAATTATCCCATTTCTCTTTAACTACATTCTGCCTCCGGGCTTTTTATCATTCTTTATTCTACATATCTTTCTTTCCTTCTGCTATGGTTGACAGTGTGACTAGGTGGCTGGCCCCTGGTGCCCTCCTCTCCTTTCCTCAAGCCCTGCTCCCTCTTACGCCTAGATTTCTCCTCCTATTTAATTCTCCATGTGCCAGCCCCGCCTGTTTCTCTCTCCTGCCTCGCTTTTGGCTGTTCAGCTTTCTATTAGACCAACCAGGTGTTTTAAATAGGCAAAGTAACACAGCTTTACAGACTTAAACAAATGCAGCCTAAAAGAATGCAACACATCTTTGCATCATTAAACAAACATTCCACAGCATAAATGGCTGTAACACATCTTCAACTAATATTCGGTAACAACTAACCTTACGTAAAACATAAAGTTCTAGTCTTTTCTCTCCGTCCATTTGGAACAATATGAGGGGACAGACTGTGTTTGCATTTTCAGAGAAAGCTGGATGGCGCTGGGGTGACTGAAAATGTTACAGTGAGGGTTGGTGACAAGGTTTTGCCCGTGTCTTAGGACCGTGCTGAACCTCCTTATGATCTGTGAACAGGTAAATGCCTAGTGCCAGAGAGGGGCTCCCGTGCCTGGGCCTATGGCTCTGTTGACTCGGTGCCCTTGCCCTTGTGTTTGACACCTCATAGAATGACTCACCTGGGTATGGCCTGCTTCCGTGGATAGGTGGCAGCGATCACAGGTCCATTTGCTTTCCTGGGGCCACTATCCCCTGTGGCAGCAGCTACATACAGCCTAGGTCAGGGTGCAGCTGCAGTGATGTCCCCAGTGGCAGGCACAACAGTATAGTTGACAAACCAGTTCCCATGGTGTGATTTGGGCAAAGACACGGGGTGTCTGAGTCTCTCAAGGATACAACCTTTTAGCAAATCCCCTTTACGCTTAAATAACCATGCTGGCTCTTGCATGTCTTATGCCACCCTAAACGCAAGCGTAAAACAAACATTTACTTAGCTGTGAGTCATCAGCCTGGCCTTGGCTCTCCTGGGTCCATCGCAGGCTTGCAGCTGGCTCTGGGTTGGAGGATCTTAGCTGGGTGGCTCATGTCTAATCTGTGTGGTCAATCACCCTCCAAGAGATGAGCTCAAGAGCATCGTCAAGCTTACTCCCAAAGAGTAGGGTAGACAAGTTCGCCTTCCCCCTGTGGATGTGTCTAAGAACCCAACTGCTGATCTTTTGTTTTAGCACAGGGTGAGGGGGGTGTTGATGCTGCATGATCTCCTACCCTGGCTGTTTCAATATATAATAAGACACAAGTCTTGAGAGATTTTATATATATCATATATATATATAATATATAGAACATTATATATATATATATATATATATATATATATATATATATATATACACACACACACACACACACACACACACACACACACACACACCTTTGGGAAACTGCTGATGGTTTAGCATTTGCACCCCCTTCATGAATTTTGATACTAGAATGCAGGAGTCTTGATTCAAGGGTTTCAGCCAGACACTTGGACGTCTAAATAAAGGTTGTCTTTCCCAGCCTCTCTCATGTCTGCATTATATTATGTGCATCCCGAATATCCAGGAACTGATCTGCTTTCCACTACTATAACAAATGCCTAAGCTAGTCCAGTTATGAAGAGAAAAGGTTTCAGGATCACAGTTTCAGTCTGTGATCGGGAGGACACACTGCTTTTAGACCACTGGTGGACATGCAAGATGGCAGTAACAGAGCGGGCAAACCGAACCATGCACTTTATGGCTTGGGATAACAAGGATACACCAGGTCCTTAGTACCCTTCCAGGGAGCGTCCTCAGTGACCCAGCATCTCTTACTAGACCCCATTTTTTTTATTTTTCTTTGACACAGAAGAAGAGATCATTTTTTATTTTCCTAACAATCAGCTCCTGGGTTTTGCTCGTAATAGCTCCCATGAACTGGTTTTCCCCAGATTTGAAAGGCAGAGGTGGCAGTGGGTTGTCATTCTTAGCAAGCTGAAAGTCTGCTAGCCTTAAGTCAGCAGCATAGAACAGAAAACCCCAAAACAGTGTCTCTATTTGTTTGTTTATTTATTTATTATAATTTCCTGTCCTGGAACTGGCTCTGTAGACCAGGCTGCCCTTGAACTCACAGAGCTCCATCTGCCTCTGCCTCCCGAGTGCTGTGATTAAAGGCATGTTAGGCTCCATTTCTTAAAGGTTCTATCACTTCCTAGTAGCACGGCTCGGAGTGGCAAACTTTTAACATATGGACCTTTGAGTGACATTGTAGGTCATAGGTCCAACCTATAGTGGTCCATGTGGCCAAATTCAGGCCAGTGGGATGAAGCACAGATATGTGTAGCCACCATATTTTTTAGCATTGTTCAGCCTACCTTGCCCTGCTTGAGAAAACTGAGAGCTGGGTACCATCTCAGAAGGTATGAGAGTTGCCAGTCTTGGGCCACTGCTCTGGATGCATGAAAGAGAGCTGGGTACCATCACATCATCTTAGAAGATATGAGTTGCCAGTCTTGGGCCACTGCTCTGGGCTTGGATACATGAAAGAGAAGTGAATTCCGCTCTGCACTTTACTTCTGTACTTTAGAAATACTTTGTTACAGTCACCCAGGGCATCATCTGACTGCTGGCATATTATATCGTTCCCCGAGACAGTCATAGTACTCTGTAAACACACTGAAGTTTCTGAGGTATCATTCCAGAAAGGAAATGGTTCAAATTTACCCACTAAGGGAACCCACCCTGTGTGTGTGTGTGTGTGTGTGTGTGTGTGTGTGTGTGACACTTTGGGAAGTATTCCTTACAGATGCATCTCTAACATACCTTTTCTCTTTGGCAGGTGCTAGAATAGGCATCGTGATACCTGGGGAAGCTGTGGAGTCATTTATTTAGGGGTGTGACACTATTCACCCATGCCCCAACTCAGCTCCTGTTTTCTTCTTGAAAAAAATCTTCTGGAAAGTAGAAAAATCGGGAGCTTGGCAACAAGACTGGTAGACTTGAATCAAGATTCCTGTGACCTCTGACCTCACCCTTAGTCCCATCGATCCCCTGTTTCCCCATTTGTAAAGTGAGAACAAACGTCAATTTCTTTTGTTTGTATTATGTGTAAGAGAGTTACTAAAAGGATAAGAACGGACCTGAAGACTACAACCTGAAAAACAGGCCAGATAACCACAACCTGAAGAATGGACAAGATAGCTACAACCCAAAGAATGGACCAGATAACTACAACCTGAAGAACAGGCCAGATGACTACAACCTGAAGAACAGACCAGATAACTACAACCTGAAGAACAGACCAGATAACTACAACCTGAAGAATGGACCAGGTGACTACAACCTGAAGAATGGACCAGATGACTACAACCTGAAGAATAAACCAGATGACTACAACCTGAAGAACGGACCAGATGACTACAACCTGAAGAATGGACCAGATAACTACAACCTGAAGAATGGACCAGATGACTACAACCTGAAGAATGGACCAGATGACTACAACCTGAAGAATGGACCAGGTGACTACAACCTGAAGAACGGACCAGATGACTACAACCTGAAGAATGGACCAGGTGACTACAACCTGAAGAATGGACCAGATGAATACAACCTGAAGAATGGAACAGATGAATACAACCTGAAGAATGGAACAGATGAATACAACCTGAAGAATGGAACAGATGAATACAACCTGAAGAATGGAACAGATGAATACAACCTGAAGAATGGAACAGATGAATACAATCTGAAGAATGGACCAGGTGACTACAACCTGAAGAATGGACCAGATGACTACAACCTGAAGAACAGACCAGATGACTACAACCTGAAGAATGGACCAGGTGACTACAACCTGAAGAATGGACCAGATGACTACAACCTGAAGAATAAACCAGATGACTACAACCTGAAGAACGGACCAGATGACTACAACCTGAAGAATGGACCAGATAACTACAACCTGAAGAATGGACCAGATGACTACAACCTGAAGAATGGACCAGATGACTACAACCTGAAGAATGGACCAGGTGACTACAACCTGAAGAACGGACCAGATGACTACAACCTGAAGAATGGACCAGGTGACTACAACCTGAAGAATGGACCAGATGAATACAACCTGAAGAATGGAACAGATGAATACAACCTGAAGAATGGAACAGATGAATACAACCTGAAGAATGGAACAGATGAATACAACCTGAAGAATGGAACAGATGAATACAACCTGAAGAATGGAACAGATGAATACAACCTGAAGAATGGACCAGGTGACTACAACCTGAAGAATGGACCAGATGACTACAACCTGAAGAATGGAATAGATGACTACAACCTGAAGAATGGAATAGATGACTACAACCTGAAGAATGGACCAGATGACTACAACCTGAAGAATAAACCAGATGACTACAACCTGAAGAACAGACCAGATGACTACAACCTGAAGAATAAACCAGATGACTACAACCTGAAGAATAAACCAGATGACTACAACCTGAAGAACGGACCAGATAACTACAACCTGAAGAACGGACCAGATGACTACAACCTGAAGAACAGATCATATAACTACAACCTGAAGAGTGAACCCAAGAGAAACAGACAGATGAGCCACTCAACTGTGCCCAGCTCAAACAGTTGGCTCACAGAATCACAGGCCAGCACAATGGTTGTTTTAAACCAGTTTGGAGGTTGCAGAGATGACTGTGTGGTTAAGAACACTTGGTTCATTGTCTTCTACCTTCTCCCCTCTTTTCTCTTTGCAGTGTTTCTCTTGAGGGCTCCTCTAAACTGGTTCTTCCTTAGCAGAAGCAAAAACAATTTGGAAAATGCTTTTCCTCCCATCACCTGTTTTCCAAAAGTGATTAAACAAGAGACAGAGACACCACGTCCTAATCGTCACCAGGAAGAGCTTGGGGAGGGTTCAGTGAGTGAGGCACTTGCCACACATGTGCGAAGACCTGGGCTTGAGTCTCAAGAATGCATGTGAAGGCTGGCATAGTAGCACACCTCTGTAATCCCAGAATTCCTATGGCGAGGTGGGAGATGGAGTCAGGAGAATCCCCGGAAGCTTGTGAATTCGGCAGAAGAAGCAGCAATCACAAAAAAAGACAGACTCGGGCTAGTGAGACAACTCAGCCGATAAAAGAGCTTACTTCACAAGTCCCATTCCTGGAACTCATGTATGAGTAGAAGGAAAAAACAAACTCTACAGAGTTGTCCTCTGACCTCCATACATGTACCATGACATGAGCACATCTGCATCCAAATACACTCACACAGGCACACATCACACACACACACACACACACACACACATGTATGCACACATGCACACACGCACGCATATACTATCATTACATTTACATATGCACATACACAAAACAGTCACAAAGAAAACCACTTATTCACCCTTCTTTGCTCTGGGATATCGGGGAAAGTGACTTTCACTTCCTTATTCTTTTAAGCATCTGGATAGCTTTAGGCCAGCGGTGAAGAATGGGACCTGCTTAGTGGTTTTTCCTAGCAGATGACACACGGCTTTAGAATGCAAGCTAACAAGGAATAATTCAAAGTCTACTGTGTTGGCAGAACTCTCTCTAGTTGCTGAGTCTGTGGATCAAGGGGAAAATTGAGTGGAAAGTTGAGCTGGTAGGATTCCTGCTTGGGACATCCCATGAGAATAAAGCTTTCTCCTCCCTTCCTCCTCTGCAAAACAATCATGGTGCTCTGGACATGGGAAGTTCAGCCACTTACTGACCCTTTTCACCTCATCTAGAGCATTCAAAGCTCTTTGAAGGTGATGTTTGCTAACCAAGAACTGGGGATGGGGTTCAGGTGACAGATACCAACTCCAGCTAGCACAAGGATGAATTGAATTTGCCTGAAGGATACCAGGGAAGATCCTGGATCAGAGGGCTAGTAGAATAGCCAGGCCTTGAGAAGACCTTGGGGAACACTGAGACTGGGGTCCACAGGCCATCCACTTGGAGCACTGAGTGGCATTGGTCCAGGCTTACATTCACCTTTACCAAAAATCCCAAGCAGGACTGTGGGACTCACCTGAGGACTTATTAGGAGCTCAGGAGTCTGTATAAAACCACCTGATCTTATGTATCATTTATCTTTTGTGCAGAACAAACCACCTCAACACTTGTTTTAAACAACCACTATGCTTGCTCATGACTCTGGTCCAAAAATGTGGGCCAGGCTTAACTGAATGGTTCTTTTGCTAGTTTCTCTTGGGATCATTGTTCAGGTACTAGCTCTCTGGTCTGTTCTTATTCCACGTTGCTTCTTCAAGTAAGCTTTCTTACGTGATGCTCTCAAGGAAGCAAGAAAAGGCAGGCTTAGGGGTCCTTCTCTTTCTTTACATTTGCTATTGTCCTGTTGAAAGTGAATTGTGCTATCAAGTCCTAGTCAGGAGCTGAGAAACAGGTTCAATGGGAGGAGAGGCAAACAACATGCACAAATTCAAGGCCATGTTTTTAAAATAGTCTGCCTTATATTGGCTTCTATTTTCCTAAGGTATGATCTTATTTTTAAAGTATTCTCATTATTCTTTTTTTTTTATTTTTGGTTTTTCGAGACAGGGTTTCTCTGTGGCTTTGGAGCCTGTCCTGGAACTAGCTCTTGTAGACCAGGCTGGTCTCGAACTCACAGAGATCCGCCTGCCTCTGCCTCCCGAGTGCTGGGATTAAAGGCGTGCGCCACCACCGCCCGGCTTCTCATTATTCTTGAATAACAATATATTACTAATAAGTTATTACTGATACATTATCTAAATAAATAACAATAAATGCCACCCATGTGAAAACCTAGGTTTAATTAGAAATTCTAGTTCTATTTTTCTGAAGAAATCTGGGACACAGGAATGATGGAAAAAACTAGACAGGTTCTTAAACTCATGACCAAGACTCTAATTAACTCTAATAAAAAAATTAGATTTATGTTATATGCATGAAGTCATATCACATGAGTGCCTGGGAGTTACAAATGATTGTGAACCACCATGTGTGTGTTGACAGTTGAACTAAGTCCTCTTCATAAGCAACAAGTACTCTTAGCTGCTGGGTCATCTCTCCAGTGCTATATCTAGTTGTTTTTGAGATTTTTTCCTCTTTCTTCCTTTTTTATTCAACAAAGTCTTTGAACTGATAATCCTCCTGCCTCAGTGTCTAAGGTGAGGCTATAGATCACACACTACCACACCCCGCAAAACATGACTCTTGCCCAGCTGATATTCACGGTGTCCGATGCCAGTCTGACCTGAGTTCAGTTTAAATCAGCTACCCATCATGTTAACAGATGCCTGAGATAAGTGACTTCCACAGAGAAGTTGATCAGGGTTCAGAGTTTTATATGCATTTGTCCCGGAAGATAGGACCCATAGCATTAGTCTGTGATAAGGCTGTTTAATATGGCAGGAATACTGAGTAGAATAAACTGCTCATCTTGTGACTGAGAAGTGAATGAGCAGCAGAAGGAGTTGAGGTCCCAACAGACCCAGTCAAGAGCACATTTATCTATTGTCGTGCAGTAAAACTTCTCCACCTTCCAGTAGCATCATGCTGGAGAGCATATGGACTTCAATGGCAGGTCAGAGGGACACTTGGCATTCAGACTGTAGCAGACTCCATTAGAGGCAGCAATTGTCATTGGGTGAATACTTTCTCCATAGAAGAATGTTTTGGAGCTGTATTCTTAATTCTTGCAGGAGTGTCAAGCAGGTATGATTCCTCCCATTTTGTAGGTCAGGAACTGCAGCCCACAGTTTAAGCTTCCTACCTCTATTGTTATAGAATGGATATGGTCCCCAAAGGTCCATTAAATGTTAAGTGGATTGGAGTGCTAGAGATATGGTTTAGATGATGCTTCTCATGCAAACGCGAGAGCCTGATTTGAAAATAAACAAACAAGCTAGGCGTAGTGGCACATGACTTTAGTCCTAGTACTCAGGAGGCAAAGACGTGTGGATCTCTGTGATTTCAAGGCCAGCCAGCCTGGTCTACACAGTGAGTTCCAGGACACCCAAGCTATATTGTGACACCATGTTTCAGAAACAAACTAACAAACAAGGAAAGAAAGAAAGAGAGAGAGAGGGGGAGAGAGAAAGGAAGGAAGAAAGGAAGGAAGGAAGAAAGAAGAAGAAAGGAAGGAAGAAAGAGGAGACAAACAGAAGAGAAGCAGGGCATGATGCATACATTTATAAACTCAGAACTGAGATGACAGAGACAGACAGATCTTGGGGCTCATATACACCCTTACCTACCTGGTCAAACACCTGAGGTTGATGTTGGCTTCCACACTTAGGTGCACACACACAAACACACACACATACACACACACACACACACACACACAGAGAGAGAGAGAGAGAGAGAGAGAGAGAGAGAGAGAGAGAGAGAGAGAGAGAGAGAGAGAGACTGGATTGGGCTCCATGTGGTTCTGCTGACAGGTTAGGTAGGAGCTTCGGGAGGAAAGACCTAGAAGATTTTTAGACTACTGGCCATGAGCCCTTGAGAGGAATGAGTGGATCTTGGACCTTTCTTCTTTTCCTCCTGGCCATGAGTTGCTTAGGGATCCTGGAAGATGGTCCTCGCATGCACCCTAGAGTAGTGTTTGGGGCGGTTTGCATTTTCTTCGGCAAAGATATTTCATCAGTTTTCCAAAGCTGAACTGTAGTGTAGCTTTCTAAACTCTTAACATTCTTCAAATGTAGCCCCATTCTCCAACCTCACAATCTATTTCCAAGTTGTATCCCAGGGAGAAGACCTGTTTTCAGGTCATATCAGAAAACACATCTGTCCAGGAGGCCAGCAGTTCCTTTGGATCAGGAGCGGAAGGACATGGTGGGTAGGCACCAAGGGCAGGACAGGTGTGACAGACGCACACACGACAGTTCCTGGTAGATTCGGAGATCACTAACACTCATCAGGTGCCTGTGGAGTGTTAGGCCATACACACAACTTGGGTGATCACATTTCCCCTCCATAAAGAATTGAATGAGTCATCAAAATTATCTCTTACCAATAGGGAGAGAGAAACAACTTGCCCAAGGTGCCAAATCTAGTCAATGCCAAGCACGACCATGAGCTCAGATCTAAGGCATTCAAGAGAACCTTTTCCTTCCTTCCTTCCTTCCTTCCTTCCTTCCTTCCTTCCTTCCTTCCTTCTTTCTTTCTTTCCTTTCTTCCTTTCTTCTTCCTTTCTCCCTTTATTCCTTCCTCCTCCTCCTCCTCCTCCTTCTTTCTTTCTTTCTTTCTTTCTTTCTTTCTCTTTTATTCATTTATATTTTTTGTGCATGTCTATGTAGAGATGTGTGTGTGTGTGTGTGTGTGAGGGTCTCTCATTTTTTCTTAGAACTTGCTTATTAGGCTAGTCTGGCTGGCTAGCGAGCCCCAGGGATCATCTGCCTGTCTCTGCTTCCTTTCTCCTGTCTCTCCCTGCCCCCAACACAAATGCATGCTACCATGGTCGTTTCCTCCCTCCCTGCCTATCTCTGAGTTCTCTCTCTCTCTCTCTCTCTCTCTCTCTCTCTCTCTCTCTCTCTCTCTCGAAAGGTTTTTATTATAAAGATTCTATCCTCTCTTGCCCCTGTGCTCCTGTAGGTACCGCCCACATTGTATCTCCCTATGCTCCTGTAGGTACCGCACACATTGTATCTCCCTATGCTCCTATAGGTACCGCCCACATTGTATCTCCCTATGCTCCTGTAGGTACCACACACATTGTATCTCCCTATGTCCTGTAGGTACCGCCCACATTGTATCTCCCTATGCTCCTGTAGGTACCGCACACATTGTATCTCCCTGTGTTCCTGTAGGCACCACCCACATTGTATCTCCCTATGCTCCTGTAGGTACCGCCCACATTGTGTCTCCCTGTGTTCCTGTAGGCACCGCACACATTGTATCTCCCTATGCTCCTGTAGGTACCGCCCACATTGTATCTCCCTATGCTCCTGTAGGTACCGCACACATTGTATCTCCCTATGCTCCTGTAGGTACCGCCCACATTGTATCTCCCTATGTCCTGTAGGTACCGCCCACATTGTATCTCCCTATGTCCTGTAGGTACCGCCCACATTGTATCTCCCTGTGTCCTGTAGGTACCGCACACATTGTATCTCCCTATGTCCTGTAGGTACCGCCCACATTGTATCTCCCTATGCTCCTGTAGGTACCGCACACATTGTATCTCCCTATGCTCCTGTAGGTACCGCCCACATTGTATCTCCCTATGTCCTGTAGGTACCGCCCACATTGTATCTCCCTATGTCCTGTAGGTACCGCCCACATTGTGTCTCCCTGTGTTCCTGTAGGCACCGCACACATTGTATCTCCCTATGCTTCTGTAGGTACCGCCCACATTGTATCTCCCTGTGCTCCTGTAGGTACCGCCCACATTGTGTCTCCCTATGTCCTGTAGGTACCGCCCACATTGTATCTCCCTATGTCCTGTAGGTACCGCCCACATTGTATCTCCCTATGCTCCTGTAGGTACCACCCACATTGTATCTCCCTATGTCCTGTAGGTACCGCCCACATTGTGTCTCCCTGTGTTCCTGTAGGCACCGCACACATTGTATCTCCCTATGCTTCTGTAGGTACCGCCCACATTGTATCTCCCTGTGCTCCTGTAGGTACCGCCCACATTGTGTCTCCCTATGTCCTGTAGGTACCGCCCACATTGTATCTCCCTATGTCCTGTAGGTACCGCCCACATTGTATCTCCCTATGCTCCTGTAGGTACCGCCCACATTGTATCTCCCTGTGTTCCTGTAGGCACCACCCACATTGTATCTCCCTATGCTCCTGTAGGTACCGCCCACATTGTGTCTCCCTGTGTTCCTGTAGGCACCGCACACATTGTATCTCCCTATGCTTCTGTAGGTACCGCCCACATTGTATCTCCCTATGTCCTGTAGGTACCGCCCACATTGTATCTCCCTGTGCTCCTGTAGGTACCGCCCACATTGTGTCTCCCTGTGCTCCTGTAGGTACCGCCCACATTGTGTCTCCCTATGCTCCTGTAGGTACCGCCCACATTGTGTCTCCCTATGCTCCTGTAGGTACTGCACACATTGTGTCTCCCTGTGCTCCTGTAGGTACCGCCCACATTGTATCTCCCTATGCTCCTGTAGGTACCGCCCACATTGTATCTCCCTATGCTCCTGTAGGTACGGCACACATTGTGTCTCCCTGTGCTCCTGTAGGTACCGCCCACATTGTATCTCCCTGTGCTCCTGTAGGTACCGCCCACATTGTATCTCCCTATGTCCTGTAGGTACCGCCCACATTGTATCTCCAGCTATGCAGTGATATGAGAGACTGGAAACTATATGTCAACAGCTTTGCAGAGCTCCTTGTTGAGGAAGGAGGTGAGCAGGGCTAAGAGAGCAATGGAAAAGCTCTGTCCCTCCCAGCTCTCTGGTCCATACACAAAGGGTCTGATATATGATTGGCCATCACTTGGGACAGATGACATCTTTCTTGTGACTTTCTAAGTATGAGTGTACCATCTGATGGGCTCGTCCTGGTTAGCAAACTCACTTTACCCCTTCAATTTCTCAACTCCATTAACTGAAGAAGGACACAGAATAGACTTAGTCATTAAGAGCTTAAACTAGTGGTAGTGAGCCATCTGGTCAGGTTCATCTGCATCTTCCTTACCAGCTGGATAAGCTGAAATGTTCTTCTTATGGTTTGATCATGCTATCTAAAAGTTAATCTTCAAAATCATGTGTTAATGGGGTTTGGAGGTACTTAGGATTAGAAGAGGATGTGAAGGTGGGGCCCAACATGGCATTAGTGGATTATAGGGAGAGGACTATAAATGGGCAGGAACATGCTTGTCCTGTTCGTACACGTGACACCCCGTACTTGGTTATGATGCAGGAAGAAGCCCTTATCCAGTACTAGGCACAGGGCAGCACAGTGCTCACAGGCTTCCTTGTCTCTGGAACCCTAAGCCAAATAAACCTCTATTCTTTTCAAATGATCTGACTTCCGGTATTTTGTCCAAGCAACAGAAAACAGGCTGTGGCATCCCTTCATTCAAAATTTGGGTAAGAACTTTATATAAAAGTTACAGATTCTCTGTGACAATGGAGATGATTTGTGCACAGCACTTGCATAACCCCTGGCTTTGCGAAGCGTGTGTTAATGTTAATGGGGAGCCATTCTGGCTCTACCAAAGATCAGCTCCACAATGACCTCAGGCTTCACTGTGAGACAAGGCTTGGTTGGGTAGCTGTAACAGCGATCTGAAAACAGTAGCTCGCACATCACACTTTCTGTCAGCTTGACTTTAGATCTCCGGACTCCGGGCAGCCTGTCTTGGGAATACTGCCAGTCTACGGTGGCAGACCACGAACTGGATGGTATGTGTCAGCTCTATCTACATTGCAGCAGCCAACACCGTTGAACAGCCACTCTTGAGTTCAATAGTGCGGGATTCGACCATATTCCTGCAGGGTGGGGCAGTGGAAGCCAGAAACGGTCATGTTTAATCACACAGTGGGTAGGCTGTTTATCCTGACCCCTGCCCTCTGTGAGGCTTGTGGCACATGGCAGGGACTCTTGCATGTTTATCCTCTTGAGTGTTCTGCTGTCCCCTCCGCTCCCAGTGTGGCTTTAAGAGTTGCTGGATCCAGGCGGTCCTCTTGTGCCTTGTTTAGCTCAACATCTGGAGAGACTCAACCCTGCTACATATTTGTTCCTAAGTCACAGAACGGCTCACTGAGTTGGCTGCCAAGCCACCTTTTCCAGACAGGCAAAGAGGAAAAATTGATTTGCAAAGAAAAAGAGAGGGTTCTTCATGGCAGGGCCGAGGCCTCCTTTGGATATGGGCCATGCCCCGAGAGAAGAGTGTGTTGGGCCCCATGGCATCAGGCAAGCGGGGCCTTGGAAGATAAAAGATTACCACTGGTTAGTGACGTGATCTCAGATCATTCCTTCTCTCTGTGCCTCAATTTCTTCAACTGAAGAGGGGGTTGGGGGGACAGTGACTCTGCCCTATGTAACAGAAGTGGGAGTAAAAGAGATCAGTGCATAGTTTTGTTTAACAAGACAGTCACATTTTCATTGATAGCATTATGGAATATTCTGATCAGAACATTAATATCAATTTAATCATATATATGAAAGGAATTGTTGAGTGTCCAAAATGGGGAACACTCATTGAGTCACTGGAGCTCCTCTGAGGCTCATGAAGAAGAAAAGATTATGCTATTTTGCTGCTCAAATTGCTGGCAACCATTTGATACGGTCATGTGCCATTAGTCATGGGTGACTAATTATTTTTCTCTACTAGATGGAGTGAGTGCACACAGCAAGACGTAGTGCAGCCCCAGGAAAAGGGAAAACCAAATACTGAGTCTCTGGTTAATTCTGGGAGATGAAAGCCAGGTGGGCTGCGCGATTGACTGGCTGGGTGCTTCTTGGTATCATTTCCGTATTCTGTGTCGTGTTGCTCAACTTGCACCGTCTCCATCATCAAAAAGTATTTTTAGTTGCTTTCATTTCAGGAAATGGTTGGCATCGTTCTTAGGGATGATCAGAAGGGGGGAACACGAGTTGTCTACCATAGGGATGCTGTAAGTAAGGCTTAGGAAACACATCTCGGTATCTCAAAGTCACAGTGTGTACTTTCACCAAGCGTGGCAGGGCCCAGAGCAAAGGTGGGGCGAGTTTTCTGAATGGCCTTCTGAAACCTTTTGTTCTCTAAGATAGGGCCATCATTGTCCCTGTCCTTGCCATTTTCCCTGCAAGCACTGGTGTGTGTGGAGCTCGCTGTGTGCCTGGCATGGTTTTAGTACTGTAACATATTAAGGCACGGGGCTAATGTCAGTCCTTGAAGAGATTTTGGTTTTGTTTTTCTTCAGCCTGGAAAACACAAGGAGATTGAGTAGTTTCTCTAAGGTCATCCAGTGTGGGCTGCAAGAACAGTTATCTAGCTAGGTGAATGTTCACTAAGTAGAGAGAATCCTTTAGAACGAATGTAAAATGAGTATGGTGGCCCCTTAAGGACAAACTTAATAAAATGAAATGGCCTCCAATCTGGGTCCTTTCTCAGCTCTTTACGATTCACCGGATGTGAACTCTTCGACGTTGATAAATCCATTCACTTCAACTCCATCCATTTCAGACTTTTCCCAGCAGATCCCCACATGGCGGGGCCAGTGAGGAGAGTGTGTCGTTCTCTACATGTGTCTGTAGAGTTGGCCCCACGGGATTCCCAGGAGAGAAATACAAAGGAAAATCACTTCTGCGTCCTTTTCTTTTCTGCCAGAGGGAGAAGTCGCTTGCTTTTGGAGGGAGGGTCTTCTGTGGACAACACAGGTTGGCATCGCTCCTCTCTAGAACAATTTCCTAACTGGAAGCAGAGAGCCTCCCTATCCTGTATGCTCAGACTGTGACTCAGAACTCCAGCTCCTCTTGTGGGAGATGGGTTCTCGTAGGTCTCCAGGCAGGGGAAGGGATTCAGAAGGGCAGTGGGCCTTGGCACCTTCCACCGTCCCCAGACTGTCAGGAGCAACACTGTCTTTGTGCTGCTTCTGAGCCCTCTGTTTGTTTCTTATTGGATCAGTGTGAACCATGACCTTTCCCTGGAAACACCTTTTCTTGCTTCTCTGACACCACAGACAATGAGCTGATAGCCACACTTGCTGGACCTCCCCACGTTAGTCTTCTGGGCAGAGTCCAGCACACGCTCTTCATGTGAAATCTCCTTTTCGTATTTTGCATAAGCCCTCCCCTACCAACATCACCAATTTTAAGTGCCATCTGAACACTGATGCCTCCTTACCTGCATCCCCAGCACAAATCTCTCCTCCAAGCCCCACACTCATCCTACTGTACACTTGATTCTCACACTCCACCCTATGCCTAACGAACTATGAATTTCCATAAAAGAATTCTCAAACCTTTGTTCGCCCAAATCATCTCCTTTTAGTCTCTCCAGCTTGGTGGAAGATACAAGAGTCTAATCAATAACCTAAGGAAAGATCTAGGTGTTCTCTTGATCCTGCTGTCTTCTCCAATTCCATGCCAAATTTGTCAAGGTCTGTAGAGAACTTCCAAGCACTTCCTCCCCCTGCACTAGATGTTAGCATGCAACAAGACCTTGCAGGTGGCCTCTAGAGACAACAGCAGAGGCTGAGAAATGGCCCAGTCAGGAATGTGCTTGTCACCCAAGTGCAAGGTCCTGAGAGCCCATGTCAAATGCCTGGACCTGTGGTACATGCCTGGAGTCCTAGTGCTCAGGAGACAGGGAGAAGAGACTCCCTGGTACTTGCTGGCCAGTCAGCCTAGGAAAATCAGCGAGCTATAGGTTCAGTGAGAGACCCTGTCTCACAAAATAAAGACAGGCCACCATGCTGACTCCTTCAGCACCCTGAGAAGGTTTTCTAGATTTTTAAGGGACCTGAATTTAGAGCTTCATTGTTAAAAAGAATTTCAGGATTAGCCAGTTTATGAGAGAGAGATGGATGTTTTATTAAAGATAGATAAGAAGATACATAAAATAGGCTTAGAGGCACTCAGGAAGAAAGCAAGACAACTTAAGTGTGCGTTGGAGGGGGTACGTGGCTTTTAAGAGAGAACTGGAGAGAGTAAGATGCACTGCGTAGGGATGCGACAGGCACAGTGAGCGATTGATCGTCCTATCATTAACCACAGGTACCATTTTGGTTGCTCTCAAGTTACGTCTCAGAGGTTGCTAAGAACCCACCCACCCCTTCCTTTAGTGAGATAAGTAAGGTGGCTCCGGAGAAGAACCAGGATCTGATAAGGAAAAGCCAGGGTCCTTTGCCTTGCCCAAGGGGTTTAGTGAACCTGTCCTTATCATGTAAATGAGGTTCCTAGAAAATTGCTGGTTTAAGGCTGGGAAGGGAGGAAGGCCTTAAGCAATGCTTGATTGTACTAGAATTCCTGGGGTTTCTGTGTTCAGAGGCTTCAGTCTGGTGCCTGTGTGAGGATTCCTTTTCCTTCTTGGGTCCTCCCTCAAAGCTTTCCCTCTCTATCCTGTCTCAGAGAGCATTGGAAGACTCCCAACATCCACCACTGGCCTACACACACAGCCACAGACGGACAGGCAGACAGGCAGGCAGATACACAGACACACACATACACATGCGTGAATGCTTGTGTGTGAGTGAACACACACACACACGCATGTCACAATGACTGTGCCCCTCTTTCTTCAGGATTCAGAGACAAGTGAGTTCAGGCTGAGACCTGACATTTTTGCATTTTTAGTAAAGTTCCCAAAAGACCCGGAAGCTGCTGGCCGTGGGCCCTGCCCTGAGAACTCTCCTATCTTGTAACATTGTCCAGGCCCATCAAGTCTTCTGTTATGCCTCACTTGAATTACTGCCAGAGCCTAATTGAAACTTATATATCTTGAAAATATTTTTTGATATTTAAATGATATTTATAACATATCATTTCCCCCTCCCTTTTCTCCCTCTGAGCCCTCCCAGTGCGCGGCCATTGGAACTTAGATTTATGCTCACTCCATTCTGAGGGTTTTCCCCCTTCCCTTTCTGATTTTCTAGTTCTATATTGTAAAACTATCTTCCTTAAGTTTGGGGAAATTCCATCTTTGATAGCGTTACTCCTGGAAGTTAAAAACCTAGAAAACCCAAGCTCCCAGTTTCCTTTGCAACTTGGGTTTCAGACGGTGGCCCAGGCTCTGCCACATGGGAGACGCCAGTGGGTGCTGAGAGAAACCTAAAGAGGGCTGCTTTGGCCAAAATCCTTTCTGAGGCAATTGAGGGAGGCTGGGGTAGATTCCACACACACAAGTTTACCTCAGAGACATTTGGATGCTTCTGTGGCTTAAGGAATTGACTTTACCCTTGTCTCTGAGTTGAGCTTTTGTTTCTTTTCTTTCCTTCATTCTTCCTTTCTCTTCTCTCCTTCTTTTCCTCCTTCCTTTTTTCCTTCAGAACCTTCAAAACATCTGTGAGATGTCCAACATTATTTGGGAAAAAAGCTATTACACTTACTTATTTTATTCTGTGTGTGTGTGTGTGTGTGTGTGTGTGTGCGCACACGTTTGTGCACATCTGTGTGTACACATGTGCTCATGTCCCAGTGAGCCTGTGGAGGCCAGAGGAGTCAGTTCTCTCTATGTGCGTCCTGGGGATCAAACTCAGTCCCTCGGGCTTGGCAGCAAGCTCCTTTACCCACCAAGTGGCCTCACTGGCCTACAATATAATTTTAAGGTGAGTTTTTTTCCCTAGTAAAACCAGCCAATCGACTTCATTATTTGCAGCTATGAACTCTATGGTGCCTCCGTTCACAGGACAGCAAGCAAAGGGTTTTCATAGGCCTATGAGACGCTATCCTTTGAATACAGACTGCTGCTCCTCTCCCAACACCCCAGATGACCAGATCTCCTGTGTCCGCTCCTGCATTCATCTAGCTTTGCAAATCTGATACCCCTCCCTGCTCTGACAGGGCAATTGCTCATTCTCTTGAACACACAAGCTTGTGTATTCCCGCTTCCAAGCCTTTGCCTTTGCTGCTGTTTCTTCATGGTAAGTGTTCCCTTTGAATTTTCGCATGACTGCTCTTCCTCTTGTTTCACGGAACTCAAGTTGTTCAATTTAAATGACATCTTTACAGGAAATTTCTGACTATGCAATCTAACAGTTAAGGCTGACATCCCACAGAAGTCTGACTTTTTGCTGATCATTTACCATTATTTTATCTTACATATTTGCTTCCTGTATGCCTCTGGGCCATGATCCCTAAAGCAAGGAAGTGTCGCGGGAGCATGAGTTTGGTTCATAATTATTTCCTCCCAGGTTATTGCTTGTCTTTCCATTTCTCTTCGTGTTGTTTTGAGAATCACAATCACTTTTACTGGGACAGGGAATGTGACAGTTGCAAACCCTTTGCAGTTTAGATTCCTCCACCATCCACCAGCTCTTCCCCAACCAGAAGCCTCTTTCTGTGCAGAAGTTTCTGGTGGGATTTCACATTGGGCAAAACCATATCTTCAGGATCATTTTTGAGACAATCCCTCCTTGGCCTTCACCAGCAGTTCCCAAGACCATCGCTCCCCACCAGCCTAAACTCTGGCTACGGGGCCACAGAGTGAGCTTCCTATGAAGAGAACCGCCTCTGGGCCCTCCTCTGTCCTGGCACACCATCCCAGGCTTTATTTGGTTCGTCTTTCCCTTTCTTCCCGCCGTGGAGTCGGAGTGCTCCGCAGCTGTTCCAGAGTTGGCTGCCCCACAAGCAGAACAAAAGATGCAGATGTTATGTGTGACTCCCCACATCTGCACCGCTCCAGAGCCCAGAGAGCAGATGACCTTAGCAACAGGGGGCGGGGGCTTTCAGACTCAGGACGGGGTAAATGTACCCTGAAGGGGAAAGTTTCCCTTCTAAGAGCTGATGGAGCCACTCAGCAACTGGCAAGGAACATCATGAAACGGGGCATTAAGCTTTGATGAACTGCAAAGCCTCGGAGGTTTAAAGTGTGAGTCAACAGAGACCTTCTAATCTATATAAACACTCTGCACGCAAAGTTCCCACCCAGCTTGGGGCCTTATTTGGTTGGAGTTTCTGACTGTCTCTCATAGGAGACAGGGCTCTGAGGTGAGGCTGAGTTGCTGTGGTTTTTTGGAGCTTTCTTCAGGCGTTCCCCATTGTCATGGGGGTGGTTCAGTTCACAAACTCAGGTCTTGTGAATGGGACGGGGGTCCTACTGAACCTCTACTCCCAGCTTCTTACCCCACTCTTGAGGCACGGTCAGGGACTTCTGGAATAGCTCTGATCTGTCAGTTTCCTTCTTTCTCCTAAAGGCTTTCAGCCCGAAGGCCAGCGCTGGTTACGCTGTTCTGGACACGAGAGACTGGTGCTGGGGTTTATTATTGCCAAGTGAAAACTGGTGGCTTCTGCAGGCATTACACTTCCACTAAGTCTCGACACACCGTGTGTGTGTGTGTGTGTGTGTGTAGGAGAATATTGTTCTTATTTTATAGACAAGGCAACTGAAGCCTGGGGCAGCACGCATGTCAACACTGCCTTGGGTCACTGGTGCTCATAACTGGAGCAGAAAGAGGAGACATTAGCAGTGCCTAAATAGGTACCTATTTAGAGGCATTAAGAATAAGGAAAATAGAACTTTCTATATGCTATTCTTCCTTGAGTATTTTCAGATATTGGAAACTGGAGAGATGGGGGCAGCGGTTAGCGCCTCAACTCCTGTTGAAGCATTGTCTTCACTGCGGCTATGGCTTGGGGTAAGGCTCAGTGGTGGAGGGCAAGATGGGTTCCTGCAGCACAGGAAAGAGAGAATGGGAGGGACTAACAAAAGAAGATGAATGAGAAAGGACTGACAGGCTGTTGCTCATCATGAAAACAAGGACCAAGGCGTGTCCAAGGGTCAGTTAGGACAATTTTCTAATGAAACCATCTAAATTTTACAGACTTGGTCCCCGCTGGGATGGTGGCCATCAGGGAGGGCACAGCCTGCTTTGGGAGATCCAGCTGTGTCCTCTACAGTTACCTCCTCCATACATATTGGAATGTCCCCATAGTTACCATTTCTGGGTCACTCAACGAGGATTTGTGCTCTGGTTTCTTCGTCATGGCCAGAGGCCTAGAAGCCAGGATGAGGGAGTCACAGGCAAGGGCTTTACCAGGCAGGCCTGGACTGCGTGCCAAGCCTGGAGGCGAAGATGGGTGTGGGTGGAGGTAAGAGGGATGCAGGGAGTCAGGCAATAGGAAGGAAGAGCATCCTTTGGTTCCCTGGCTTATGATGTGGGGCCCGAGTCTGAGCTTCTTCCCCAAGAAGGGTTGCAAAGAATGGCTCTGAATGGCTTTGATTTAACACATTTGGGCTTTCCACCTCAGGTCCTGTGCTGGGCAGAGCCATCCCTATAAACAGCCTTCTTCTGGGAACTACGGAGGTCAACATATAAAAACCCAACACTCAACAAGCAACAGAGGTTTCCTCCTAACACTTATATTCACTTCCTGGTTCAAGGGCAGAGGGTAAAGCCTCAACAGGTCTGCAGAAGGATCCTGGGAAGGTATTTCCGGTGAGGAACAGCCATGGGAGACCAGGCTTCAGCTGCCTATTGACAGCATTTATGGCTATGAACAGGTACTTGCCTAGCCCATTGGAACTTCACCTTCCTCGGCTCTATAACATTTCCATCTGTTTGGTGGGATGATCGTACTCGAGTCATGCATCTACCATTTCCACTGAGAATAGGTCACAGGCAATGAAACCACAGGTCAGCTTCACATCTCTGAATGAGGACAAGAGTTGTGGTGAAGGTCTCGTGACACGATGATGCAGACAGCTCTCCACAAGGGTGGAAGGATTTGCCAACTCCACGACATGTGTATACCCATCCTTGTGAGACAAAGCTCATTTTTCTTCAGTAATTGGGAGAGATTTGAACATGAGTCTGAGTCTACCCAAAGGGCGCACTGAAGGCGCAAGAGAAAAAGGAGGTAGAGCCTCTGTACCTGTCAATACCCTTTTAATGTTCTTCTTTGGCCATCTTGACATTCTCCAAAGCTTTTGAACAAGGGATCCCCAAGAATGGTGCCTCGGGTTCATGTCCTCTAAATAGGTGAAGATGTACAGAAAGAATAGATGCAGCCAGTTGTGAAATGAGTTTGTTATCTTGGTGTGTCTGACTCCAGATCTCATGACCTTGAGATCCATAGGACTGAATTCAAAATAGTGAGGCTTAAGAATTCAGCCATCAATCTCTCCGGGACTGAAGAAGTCACAAAGTAGCAGGAAGATAGTCTCAGGGACTCACATTCTAGTCTGGGTTTGCAGCTTTTCACCTACGCTGTCTACCCATAGGAGGAAGTCTGCTGTATAGACTCATTCGACTTCAGGGGAAGGATGATTCTAAGCACTCAGGCTAACAGCCCTGTTGGAAAGACAGACAGAATCTCTTTTCTCTGTCTTTTGTTTTAGCTTTACTGTGCAGAAAGCACAGGGCAAAGAGGTGCCCTGGGAGAGGGTGAACAGGATATGGAGTCAGGAAATGGAGTCCAAAGGCTAGCACTGCTATTCACCATACCGTAGTGTAATGAGTCCTTTGAATTCTTGAGTGTGTTTTTTTAACCTATAAAATGAGATTATGCAAACACAAACAATTCCTGAGAAGGTGTCAGGGTCAGGTGAGCAGAGGGATACGACAGCGTGCAAAGGCCTAGAAACTTGGGTAATGTTCGCCGCTGTTATGGTTGGCTGCGAATGTGCAGGACATGGTCTTTCCACAGAGGACAGCTGGGCACGCAGAGACTTCCGCTCAGGGAAGCCACTTCAGGCAGACTCGAGGCAGAGTTGGCTCAGGTGTGAGCTAAGTTGAGAAATATGTGGAAAGGCTTGGGAGGCAATCAGGGGCTTGTTGCTCAAGCTGTTTCTGCTGGGAGAGAGGCATAACTACCACCAATAGCAACCCACCTAGGATGGCGCAGGGCAGAAAGGGCCCGACGCTGACAAGGTTTTCAGGGATGACAAGTGTGCTTTAGGTATAAGCGAAAGTCCCAGAGGAAGGCATTGCTTCCATCTCAGAGGCATTGTTCTTGCTTGGTTTGTTTTAAAAACTAGAAGCTTAAGAACAAAACAAAAACGAACGAACAAATAAATAAACCCAAGCAACCAGCATTGCTTCTAAGACCCCAGGATCAGAGTAACTCAGTGCTTCGAGTCTCTGGCCCACAGCGGGCTGGGAACTCGGAACTCGCTGGAGCAGAAGTCTGCGAGGCAGAACGGAGAGCGCAGGGTGAGGACAGGTGGCCAGGGTGGGTCCCAGCCTGCACAGCAGAGGGTGGGTTCCTCTGAAACCTTGTGTGGGTGGCAATACAGTGGTGAGAAGGTGCCAAGAACAACTGGAGGAGGGAGGACAGGTGGGTACAGCCCTTGAGAAGTGAGCCCACACAGTGGAGATTTAAGGTGTAAGAGACAGGTTCCTTGGCATGCCCTAGAAGGAAAAGCTTTTAGCTGAGTGTCTCAAACCCGGGTTCTTTTGTGTCTAAAAAGGGATCTGGGCAGGCCATAGATTCTTCATGAGAATATTAAACCTTAGGCTTGATGAGGTGGCGATGACCTAAAAAGAGTTTGTCAAAGCATCTTCTAGGTTATCTGAGTCAGTGACCTTCTTTTGAGCAGTCACCCACAGCAGGAATCCACCCCACACCATGACCTTGTTTCCAGACACTGTTGCGCACGTGCAAACAGCACTGAAGGCTTGCCAGCCTAGACCAGGGCAGCTGAGCAGGCAGGAAAATACAGAAACAGTCCAAGGGAATTGTTGAATGACTGAGCGAGCTATCCGCCACCCCATCAGCTCCCTCCCAACAAAGTCCTAGTGCTTCCTCTGGGATGTCCCCCAACTGCTCTAAAAAACAACCAAAAGTAAGGGGTGGGGGAGGTATTTGTTTCCTGTGGTACTATAACAAATTCCTGCAAACTTGGTGGTTTGAAACAGCAGAAATGCATTCTTTCAGTCCTGGAGGCCTTAAGCCTGAAATCGGTTTTGCTGGGCCCAACCTAACTATTAACAGGCCACACTTCTGCCTGGCTCAGATTTCACTCACCTTTCTTTGATAAGAATGCCGCAGGACTGGGGAGAAGAGTCAGTCGGCAATGCTCTTGCCCCATGAGTGTGAGGACCTGGATCAGGATCCTGCATACAATCCAGTCCCAGCACACAAGAGGCGGTGACAGGGAACAGTAGGGCACTCTGGCTCGCAAGGCTAGTGAAACACCGAACAAATGACTGTGCCTCAGAGGTGTCAGTGGGAAGCAACTGAAAAAGACATCTGATGTCAGCCTTAGGCCTCCACACCGGTGCACACATGCACATGTGTACTGCACATGAACACCTGAGATTGCATACCCCGCCCCTGTAACCCAGTATAACCAATCTCCATCTCATATAGTCCACTAACTACATGGACAAAGACCTTTTTTTTTTATACAATAGCACTGACATGGCCTAATAACCAAAACCTGATGTCTTTAGGGGCCATTATTCAGTCTATCAGGCTAGCTGTCTCTAGTCTTGCCCCAAAGCTGATACCAGCTTCTATCAGGATGAGTCATGCCTGAATACTTTGGAATACTCACACATGTGCACACACGTGAGCTCCACTGGGTTTAGAGTCACCTAGGAGATTGGTGAGACCCACTTCTAAATGTTTCTATTAGGATGATTTCAGGGAGAATTAGCTGATGTTGGATGACTTCTTTAGAATGTGGTGTCACCATCCTAGGTAGCAAGAGTAAGAAGATAAAAGGTGGAGGGGGGGAGGGGGGTGGTCAGCAGAGTGCCAGCCTCATTCCAGCTCAGTTTCCGAGCCACCAAGAAGCAAAGCTTCCACCACACACTTTTGCAACCGTGATGCTCTGCCCCAGTGCATGGGGTCAGATGACCATGGATTCAACTCTCTGAAACCATGAGCCAAAGCCAACTTTCCCTTCCGTAAAGTTTGTCAGGTATTGGCCCCCGTGATGTAAAGTAATAAGCATACTATGGTACATTCCTGAATCGGTACTTACTCTGACACCATGGGATTCTTAACCTTGTCCTCTGTAACATTCTTTTATAAAGTGCGTAGTAGAGCCCACTAAGTTGAGTTCCTAGTCCACCACTGAGATGCGACCCAGTTTGGAAAAACTCTGCAATATCTCGTCATCCGGTGACCCGAGAGAGAGATAAGCTCCAAACGTCTAGGTTTCTTTATCATGCTGACGCTAAATCTAAATTGCTCGAGACGAGGAGAGACAAACAGGGGGTCTTCACAGGCAAGCAAATGTTACAGTCAGCCAATGTGGATTGAGTGACCTCTCCCCAGCTTCTATTTGGGTGGCATAAAGGGACAGGGGAATTGAGAGTCCACCCAAAATACAAGGCAGTGGCATCAACACCGATGGACTCTGCTCTCTGTGTCTCTCACCACAGTCGTATCCCGTGCAGACCCAGTGTTTGCAATACAAGTGGCCTTTTCTGCCACATCAAATGAAGAGGGTTTTGTCACGCTGGTTACAGTTCCATCGCGAGTTTGCTAGGGCTGTGTCCTCACTCCTCACAGAAGACTTAACCCCCAGGAAAAATGAAGGCTGAAAGTCACGCAACCTCGGGCCTCACAGGAAAACACAAGAAAGTACAGGTGAATATATTTAGGTCGATGCAAAATGTAGGCCTTCTCTCGTTCTTTAGACAAATCCCTCTGCTTCGATGTGAAAGAAATCTAAAAGCCTACAAAGGTTCCCATTCTGGTTTCATTTCTGTCACTGTGATGAAATATTCAGACCAAAAGCAACTTAGGTGAAGAAGAGAGAGAGTCACCCAGGAAGAGGGACCATCAACTGAGGAAAGGCAAACACTGGATTGGTCTGGGGGAATGTCTTCACTGATTGACACACACGGAACGCCCAGCCCACTGTAGGCAGGGCCATTCTGAGGCGAGTGGGCCTGAACTGTGTAAAGTGAGCAAGTCAGGGGTAGCAAGATGGTGAGCAGTGTTAGTCTGTGGTCTCCACTTCAGGTCCCACCTTGAGCTCCTGCCCTGGTTTCCATCAGTGATGGGTTGATCTAGACGAATAAGATAAAATAAACCCTTTAGACCCTTAAGTCCTTTCTTCCCGAAGTTGCTTTTGTCAACCTTATTTTGAATCACAGAGACAGGCAAACTCGAGCGAGTCCCCGGGAAGATCTTTAGTGTGCTTTCAGGAAACATATATTCCAATTCACTACGGAGTAGGAAGATGACCAGAGTGCAAATCAAGGCGCCTACTTGAGTTGCCAACCTCAGCGCTCACTCGTTTTTTAATTCCCTTACGTCCTCTGAGCCGGCATCTGTGCCCTTGTCTGCCAGGGAGGAATCCATGTCTGCACTGACTCTATTCTATGACATGAAACTGAACTGAGAGAACCTTGGTGAAAGAACACTGTGTCAATAACTTGGAGGGGACAAAGCATTTTAAATATCACCACATGCCGGGCTAAAACAGAGCCCCGAGGAGAGGAGACTGCCTGAGCTACTTAACCTCTTCCGTAGGGCCTGTGTTTTAGGGTCTTTGTAACGATGCCATGGTTTAATTCCTGAAAAGCCATTGCTTGGCACACTCCCAGTGCTCAATAAATGCCCACCAGTTGTTAGCTTGCAAATTTGCTGATTTGTTTTTTGTTGTTGTTATTGTTGTTGTTGTGCTATTTTGCTAGATGTTTTCTTTATTGTATTCACGCCATGGTTTAGAAGTCGGCGAACTTCGCCTCTGGGTTGTCAATGGAAACCTCGCATCCCTCTGGGAGTCCTTCCATGTTTGGTGCCGAGAGAGGACAAGCAGAGCTCTGTTCAGGAGCCAAACTGTAACACACACCTGCAGCCTGCTTCCGATGCCTGGCCTGACATCAGCGGGAGCCTCACCTGCACGAGAAGAGACCAGCCTTTTGTACCGACCTGGACGTTGCTGTCATCTGGAAGGCACTGGGGGCCCCGGGGCCGTGCCACCCCTGGTGGAGATCCTGGCAAAGCATGGGAGTCAAACAGGATCAGGCAGGGCCTGGCTTGGCCCAGAGGAACTGTGGGCACGGGCTCAAGGAAAGTGGGGACAGGGAGTGCCTCCGCTGACTAACCATGGCAGGGTTCCCTCTGGACAGCTGCCAAAGACGCCTCCCAGGCACCTGGGTAAGAGGCAAAGAGTCCACAGGGTGGCAGAAGGGCCAGGTACTTCAGGGTTATCCCAGCTTCTTTCTCATCTGAGCCTTTGCACACATGGTTCCCGCTGCTTGAAATCACTGACTGTCTCACTGGTGGGTGCTGCCTTTCCCTGCACTTATGCTTCAAGGCCTAATTTAAATCTATGAGAAACCTTCCCAGGTACTTCCAGGTAGACAAAGCTGCTTTCCAGAACACACATACTGAAATATATATAATCTGTATGTATAGTCTATCGAACATAGACATTTATACTCCACCTTACATACCTCTTCCCAGTATATGCAATTTCTACCTGGATCATAAACCAGACATGCCATTTCAGATGTCCAGCAACAGGATGAAACCCTGTGACCCCTTGCGCACTGACCCTGTGAAATGGCAGGTGTGAGAATCCAGTCCTTCCTTTATGATCTTGTTTTCTTTCTAGACACAGCCGAGTGGGTCTGGGGGACCAACCTCTGCATGGCTGCTGACCTGTGAATTTGAGAGTCCCCACATCATTCCAATAAACAGACTTCTTTCCCTCAAGGTGGCTGGAGTTGACTTCTGTGGTCAGCAACCACACTCCTCGAATGCAGGACTGCTAATTAGGTGTTTTTGAGTGTGACGCCAAGAAACTTTCCTAGGCCATCCCAGATAAAGCGATACAGGCCAGATCATGCCAGCCTCCTACCATCAATGATTTGGCCTCAGCAGTAAGGACTGACATGAAATGGTGGGTACCACAGAAAGACCTGACGGAGCACTGCACTGTGACGTCCATGCCTGCACCTTCTAGGAATGATGAATTCATTCTCCCGCCAACAAGGAGTGGGCCCTCATCTTTGGGAGCTACCTTTATTGAGGAAACTTAGCTCAGGGAACATTGTAGGCCTTTCCCAGGAAGCCAGTGGCTGATGGCTGGCTGGCAGAGTAGGGCCAGCTCTTTTGAGAAGTTCTGAAGCAGTATCTCAGCTTTGGAGTGACTTGCACCATTGGCTGAAGCACTCATCAAGACAAGAGGACCCTTAGGGACCACTGTCCCTGTTATCTTCAGATACATCCTTTGAGTCAGACCTACAGTTAAGCTCAGTCTGGGAAGACAGTGAAGACTCCCCTGTAATCCGGATGCGTACCTCTCTAGGCGTCTATCTCTACTTCCCATGGGGCTCTCTGTGTCTTGACCCTAAATCCTAATTACTTTAGGAGGTAGCTTGAGAAGGTTTGTTGAGTTTGTACTCAGAAGCAGGCGTTCTGTATTCAATGAGTTTGGTTGTTGAGGACAGAAGCCAGTTCTGGCCATCTTAAGGGAAAGAAATAAACTAATTGGAGAATCATGAGAGGCTCCCCAAATCAAAGGAAGACTGTAGAGCAGCGTTGGAAAATGAGCCTGGCATCAGCTTGACCTGCCATTAACACTGTGATGACTAACAGCCTACAGCTATGGTTAAAGTCTCTTATATTCCCATCAAGAGAAAAGAGACCATCTGATCAACTGACCCAGTCATATGACTACCCCAACACTGTAAGGAATGGAAGAAAAAGGGAGAGGAGTTTCTGGTTTCTTTGATAAAGAGAAGGCTGCATCTCAAACATGTGAGATTTTTCCACAGAGGGCAGTGGAAGTAAGGTTTAGGAGCTAGAGGCAAAAAACAATCTATACTTGCTGCTGTGTGTCTCCTTCCAACCCTTGAAGACAGGAACTATCAATTTCTTCTTTGTATTTCAAATGCTTAGTGCCTGACATTCACAGAGGCCCCATTGGTGCCTTAAGAAGGGGAGGGTTAGATGATGTCTTCTCAGAGGATCAAGCACATCTAGAAAGGCTGGTGTTTGCTCCAACCTTCTATGGGCTTTAAAGTCTAGAAGTGGGACCAGGACACACAAACAGGGCTCTGCCTACGCAGATGCAAACCATGTGATAGACACATCCCACGATACAGGCTGTCCAGGAGCTGTTGGCGCTCCTGCTAGAAGTTGGGTGAGGTTCCCCAATGCCCTCTGACCTGTCTGCGGGCACCTGCTCCTAAGGAAGGGTGCTCTCTCCAGTTTCAGATACCACCTCGATTGTTGTCTCTGATTCATGCCACACAGGTCCTCCGAGGAAAGGCTAAGCAGCCTTTTTGCTCAGAGCTAGCAGCAATATCTAAAACCTTTCCTGAATCAGGGTGGAGGAAGCCAATCATGTCACTCTGGGGCTGTTCCTATCCTCCTCTTAGGAATGTCAGCTGTTGGAATGCACCACCTAGACTTCAGCGTTGCAGTGCAGGGTCCACCATCAACTCGGAGCAGCCACATACTGCTCAGAATATAGTTTCCATTTCCCAGCATCCTTCTCCAGGTAGTAAGGATGGTCCTATTACTGAGGTTGGACCAATAGGGTGGGAGTGCTGTGTGCTGTTCCTGATTGTCCTCTGTAAAAAAAAAAGGAACATGTCTCTCCCTCACTTCTCCTCCCCAATCCTCACCCTTCCGGTGTCTGAACTATGGCCGTGGTAGTAACTCTGACTACATATATGAACACATGATCCTATGGATGGCAAAGCAGGGAGACAGAGTCTGGGACTCTGACATATTACAGATACCAAAGTCAGCCTGATCTATTTATGCACAAATGATTTGTGGCCCAGAGAGCTACTTAGAGTTTATTGGTATTTTAAAAATTATTATATTAATACCAGTGCTTGTTTCATGTAGCCCAAGGCTGGCTTTGAATTCCTTCTGTAGTAGAGGATGACCTTGAACTCCTGATCCTCTGATTCACCTTCTACTGCTGTGATTACGGGCACGTGATGCTGAGAATAGAGCCCAGGCTTGGAGCTTTCAAGGCAAGCAGTCAGTCAGCTGGAACATCCCTAGTCACTCATCATTTTGAACTGCTTTGAGAGCAACTGGTTCTATAACTCAAGGGTCAGCAAACTACGGCCAACTCCGGCTCTTCCTTAGTTTTCATAAATAGAGCTTTAGTGAACACACCCACATTCTGAACTGTCTATGACTGCTTGTAAATCTATAGATGTGTCTGCAGATTAAAATTCAAAGATAATTCTAATTGGGCAAAGTTCATGCCTGGGTCAATTATTGATCCTAAGAAAAGGGAATGATTTTATTTTCCAGGTGAGAAGGCTCAAAGTTAATAAGGGAATGTGTATTTTTTTCAAGAAAGAATGATTTTATTTTTTATTAAATAAGAAGGGCAAGGGGCACAGAAGATTAAAAATGGTCAAACAGCACTGAGGAGATGGCTCATGGGTTAAAATCGCTTGCCTGCCAACCTGGGGTCAGACCCCAGAACCCCCCTGAAAGCTGGAAACAGTAGTACAAGAGTATGTAACCCCAGCATAGCTCCAGCTGAAGATGAGAAAGAGAGACAGGATCTCCAACTCATGGCCTGACAGTCTGTCTTACACAGGACAGAGACACTGTCTTAAACGAGATGGAAAGATGAGGACTCACACTTACCCAATGCTTGGCCTTTGGCCTTCATTCATCTGAGAGAGAGAGACAGAGAGAGACAGAGACAGAGAGACAGAGAGAGACAGAGAATGAGAGAGAGAATGTGTGTGAGAGAGTGTATGAGAGAGACAGAAAGAGAGGGAGAGACAGACAGACAGACAACAGACAGATAGAAGGAGACACAGAGAGAACAGTGATTGATCACTTCATGGCAAGCTGAGTTCTTGCATGTAGTTTTAATGCTTCTGGACATGCGAAGTAACACTCACTTGAATGCTAAATATGCACCACCTCTGTTTCCTGATCTGGGTGCTACTCAATTATCACTTTAATTATAATACCCAGCTCAGAACATCACAGTGCCCAGGTGAACACCGAGTTCATATGGATTAGGGAATTTAAAAGTCTGTTGAAAAACTGGATCATAGTCATCAGTCATCGGCTTTATCCGAAGGACAGATTGTGAAAGAACCATGGAGCTGCAAAGTACAGTGGAGGAAGGGCCATCGCTGGATTTGAGGGCTGTCATCCTTAGCTTCTGGGTGGTCTTGAGCAAATGCTTTGTGCCTTTGAGATTCCTTTACTCTTTCTAAGAGGAGGAGGAGGCTGGTGTGGGGGTGCACGGCTGCAATACCAGCACGTGGGGTGGGTTCACTGCAAGTTTGAGGTCAGCCTGCTCTGCACCAGCGAATTTCAGGGCAGACAGAGCTACAAAGTTAGACTGAGTCTCAAGTAAAAGGAAATAATAAAAAATGCAATACAATTGATAAAATGAGGATGGTAAGGTTTGAATTCTCTTCAGGATGCAGTGTCTCTCTGTCTCTGTCTCTCTTTCTCTCCCTCCCTCTCTCCCTCCCTCCCTCACTCCCTTCCTCCCTCTGTCTCTCCCTCACTCCAGATGATTTTCACCCTGGGCTTGTAGAGTGTTGGGTGTACACTTGTCTCTGCCCACTTGGCTCTCAAGTTACTGATAAGCAGCAGAACAAGATTTGGAAGGAGAACCGCTTTGATGAAATACAACTCAGAGGTGAAAAGGCAGGGTAGCCAGCTGGCTGCAGATCCATCATTCTATCAGATGAAGTCCAAGGGGCCCAGGGAGCTCATCGCTTTCTGGAGACTTTGAAAGGTCATCTAGGAGGCAGTCGATCACCTTGTTAAGTTGCTGCATCAATTGTATGTATTTTGAGCTTTTCCGTTTCCCTTTCTTCTTTCCCTTTCCATCCATCCACTGTATTCATTCTTCTTAGTCTAAATCCCATAGGGACTAGAGAAGACAGCTAGGGCACCCCAGGAATCCTAATGTCAATCTTCCTTCTAAACCACAACACACCTTCCAGCTTTAACTGTCTGTGTCTCTGCTGAAAAATTGAAAGCATTTCTGTGTCCTGGTCCGTTCTGTATCTGTTCCCTAGTCTCTCTTGCTGCTTAGCTTTTCACAAATGCTTCAGGTTCCACCGTGCAGGAGGGAGAGACCTCTGCCACTGCACAAGCTTATCTACTCTCACCCAATGCGAATCACACCACACCTACTAGAAAGGACAGACTAAAGACAGTCTGTGAAACTGATGCCTTCGTCTCAGGTGCAAAGCCCGTCTCAGTCAGTTGCAGCCAGGATAGCTGGGCCCTCCATTCCAAACAGGGCAAAGTTCCCTGTGAATTGTGAAGAAAGGAAACCAAGTCCTCTCTGGCATGTTAAGGTCTTTGCTGTATCTAGTAGCTGGGTGTCCCTTTTACGTCTTTAATCTGTGTATCACAAAACTGAAGTTATTCACCAGTAGCCTAAAGGTGATGTGTACTCTGGAATGTGAGAATGTTTGTATGCATAGCATACACGACAGGGCACATATGTGGAAAATAAAAAATAGCCTGTAGGAGTTGGTTCTTTCCTTTTACTATGTGGGCCCCCAGGATTCGAACTCAGGTCATCAGGGCTGATGGCAAGCACCTTTACACAGTAAGCCATCTTGCCAGCCCCAAATGTTAGGGTTAAAGTGGCAAGGTCAGAAGCTCTGAAGAAGGTAGATAAAATGGCTTGCGGCTGGGTGTGAGATGGCTAAGCTGAACAGGTAGGAGGAGACATAGGACTGGTTAACATACAATTATAATTCAAGTTGCCCGGGCTGGACTGTAGGGAGATGGGCTTGCACCTCCTGGCAGCTGCAGGGATGGAGCAGCCAGGTTTCCTTACCGAGTTCACTATTTTAAACCTACAGCTCCCTAAATATTCATAAAACTTCTTTAAAATCCACAGTGCAGAATTTTGTAGGCTGAGCCCCACAGTGTTATCTGTACGCTGTGAAGAAAGGCTGCCTTGGGCAGCCCACACCTATCGCTCACTGGAGAGCTCTGCTTAGCTTTAAATAAACTACTTCTTTGTTAACTACAATTCTGCTTTTTGTCCCCCAACGAAATCAATTCCTCCAAGAAGAAAAGAAACAAGGGAACCCCTCCCCCCCCAAAATAAAACCATCTGGCACAGTGCCAAGTTAGAAAAGAGGCCGCAGTGTTCTATGGAGATTCAGAAAATTTATGCTAACTAGTGATTCAGAAAAGCATCATGGGTAAACAAAATAGACAGGAAAGGATGGAAGGATGGATGAAATGCTAACAGAAAAGAAGGTGGAGGCAGGGAGAAGCCCAAACATAACGGCAGGCTTGGGAGGATGTGGCGGGAGTCAGTAGTCACTCATCTGGTTTGGGAAGGCCGGAGACACCTTCCTGAAGGGAAGAAGAGCCATCAAAGACTGAGACGTTAAAACACAGCCTGAGTGAGAACTTTTCTTAGGTTGGCATTGGAGAGGCCATCAAAATGTCCTGATCTGGGCTGTGAAGGGCCACCCAGTGTTCTTGAGAGAGTACCTGTGACAGCTGGCCATGACATGGACTGGGGAAGGAAACCGCAAGACCAGGATTGGCATTCTAGGGAGTGTCAGAGAAAACACTTGAGACAGTGGAGCAAAATATCTGTCAGGTAGAAAGCAACGAATGGAGGTTCGTGAATATCCACTCAGCGCAGCCAGCCTCCTGCTGGGGGCTTTCCTTGTAGCATCCTACCTAATCCACAGTGAGCCTATGAGGTAGAGGCTGGGCCATCTCAGACTGTGAAACTGAGACTTCGGGAGCTGTTGTTTGTTTACTGACACAGAGGTAGCGCTCAGGTCTAGGGAGCACCAAAGCCACACTCAGTGGACTGTTCTAGTCAGTCTCAATGGCAACTGGCTTAACTCATGAAAGGGCAAGAGAAAGCAGTAGTGTCAAAGAGTTTCCAGTTTTTCCGAGTGGGCGAGGCAGAGTCACGGGAGTGGCAGACAGAGGTGGGGAGGCCCAATAAAGGAGTTTCTTTTTCTTGAAAGCTGAGGAGGAAATCTGGAAAGATAAATTAGTTCGTGAGCCTGATTTGGTTTTTCCTCAACGCAAGATGCATAACCAAACTTAGTGGAAACTAGAGGTCGTTCAAGGTCAGAAGAGGCAGTGCTGCGGAGAGTGGACCAGTCAGCTGTTCCATCTGGTCCCCTTGTGTTTAGACTGGCACAGGTGGCCGCTCGGTCCCCTGGGCCTCAGTGGGCTCTTCTTTGACCCCTCTCCGTCTTGCACACCTTCTCACTCAAGTCAGACCAGAGAGGCCAGCCTGCCTGCGTCAGAGGACACCGCCATGTTTTCCACCAGGTGATCCCACCCACAGGGCCACAGCTGACTGAACATCAACAGAGCACAGGCTGGGCAGGCGCCTATACCCACCTGGCAGATGAATAATACTGAACAAGGAACTAAGAGGCGCCTCCATCCACACAAATAAACGTCTGGTAGACCTGTGTCTCTCATTCCGTAGACAAGTGCTGGTTACCATGTTTTGAGCTCTGGGCTGAGTTTCTTCCTTCCTTGGATTATTTTTTTTTCCTAAGAGTCTCTGACATTGTAGCTCAGGCTGGTCCAGAATTCACTATATAGCCCAGGCTAGTTGCAAACTCAAGACAAATATCCTGTTTCTCCTCCTGAATGTTGGTATTACATGTGTGAGTCACTACACCAGTTTAAGGTTGAGATTCTATGAGCTCTTCTTTCTACTCTGTCTTCCAGCTCCATCACAGTGTCTGGTACATTATAGACAGCCAATAACATGAATGGATGAGTGTTTGAATCTCAGCAGCAGACAGAGCTTTGGATCAAACAAGGATATATTTGTAAGTGGTTGTAATTTAGACTTTTATGGTATTTTGTTTTAGTTACAGTTTCTATTGCTGCTAAGAAACACCCTGATCAAAAAGCAAGTTGGGTAGGAATGGGTTTATTTGGCTTACACTTCTATATCACTGGTCATCATCAGAGGAAATCAATACAGGAACTCAAGCAGGGCAGGAACCTGGAGGCAGGAGCTGATGCAGAGACCATGGAAGCATGCAGAAGCAAGCTTACTGATTTTTCTTCTTGTGGATTGCTCAGCCTGCTTTCTCATAGGACCCAGGACCACCAGGGATAGCACCCCCTACAGTGGGCTGGGCTCACCCCTGTTGATTAAGAAAATGTCTTACAGCTGGATCTTACAGAGGCGCTTCTCAACTGAGGCTCCTTCCTCTCTTGACACTCTAGCTTATGTCAAGTTGACATAAAACCAGGCAGTCTACATTTCTAATTTTTATCATATCAGAGGCCAACATCTGTCTCCATTGTGAGTAATTATTGCCATAAACACTAAAGTTGTTAGGCACACCTCTTCACAAGATCATGTCTCAAATCTGCTTTAAGGAAAAGTCAAGAGATGTGAAGGTTATTTATCTGTCTGCAGGGACTAAGGAGAGAATCCAGTCTGGACTCCCAACTCTCTGGCCATGCTGCCCTTTCCCAATAGATGGGCAGCTCTCTCATTATTGTTGTGTATGCCCATGATGTGAGGTCGGGAGGGATGCATGTGCCACAGTGCACATGCGGAGGTCAGAGGGCAGCTTGGTGTCATCTGTGATCTCTATGTTTCCTTTTACTGTAGGAGGAGAGAGCCACTTGTTGGTTCTCGTTGTCCAGATCCGAAATAATCACACAGAAAACTGTATTAATTAAGTTTCTGCTCGGCCCATTAGCTCTAGCATCTTATTGGCTAACTTTTATATCTTAATTTAACCCATTTCTAGTCATCTGTGTATTGCCACGAGGTTGTGGCTTACTAGGTAAAGCTCGGTGTCCAGCAGGGCTACATGGCTTCTCTCTGACTCCACCTCTTTCCTCCCAGCATTCAGTTTAGTTTTCCCCACCTATCTAAGTTCTGCCCTATCAACAGGCCAAGGCAGTTTTCTTTATTCATTAATGGTAATCACAGTATGTAAAGGGGACTCCCACATCATTTTACCTCTATGTGGGTTTTGAAGATCAGCAAGGTTATCAGGGTTGGTGTGGCAAGTACCTTATTTGGGGAACCATATCACATGCTCCAGCAAGATTTTTTAATGTATGCATTTTTTAATGTGTGGGGTGGGGCACACTTGTTAGAGTACAACTTTTGGAAGTCTGTTTTCTCTTTCCATGTGTGGATTGGACTTAAGTTGTCAGTCTTTCAGAACAAATGATTTTATTGCTGAACCATCTGTTGGACCTCCAGCTTACGATTCTAATGCCTGCTGTGTAGTAGATTGCCAGCACACATGTGCAATGTTGAACATTAAAATTTGACTAACACAAACTATATCATATTGTATATAATGTGTATTGTGGCAGGTCTTAATTTGTCAGGAATGGTACAGGTCACGTGAAATGGGGGAAGGGACGGTAGAATTCAGGGTTCAAAGAAGTAAGGTGAGCTATCAGGGGTCAGAGTTGAGATCTAGGGATCAGTGTGTCCTCAAGATTGTGTCCAAGAAAGATTGTGAAGGGATGTGTGTGGCAGTCACACCAGAGCCGGAGTACTGACAAACAACAGAATGTTACCTGCTCTTTCCATCTTGGAAGAAAGCTGCATCATATAGAACAGAGTGGAAAGTCCTTTATACAAAGAAATCAATGCACCGTCTCAATTGACTGGTGGATCTCGTAACGGTAGTCTGGGATTCAACCACAGAGGAGCGCGTGACCCTACCCACCTTAAGTCCGTGCTCTCCTCACAGACAGTAGGAGTTTGGTAAGGTTTGCTTCAACTGGTTTCTCTCAGCATCCTTGCCATCCATATGATGAAGACCAGCTGTGGGCGGAAGTACGCGAAAGCCTTGTCAGCATCATCCCTGCCCAGCCGTTGCTGTGACATCTGTCTGCTCAGTGTAGACTGTTGGTGTTTCTGCCCCAGACCATCTAGTGGAACCTTTCAACATGGATTTGTATTATCTTTTTCAGGGTGGATGGCACAGATGGGAGATTTTGAATCAATCTATTTTATTGAATGAGAATATGGTGAAAAGTTTAAACCGAACGGCATACTAACTTTGCTATGGGATTCTTTCTTTCTTTTAAAAACATTGCTAGAATGCCTTCTACTTCTTATTTATTAAAACTGTAGATTTATTTAATTTTTACATGTACGAGTGTTCTGTTTGCCTGCATCTGTAGATGTGCAACACAGGTGTGCCCGGCACTCTCAGGGTTCAGAAGAGGGCATCACATCCCCTGGAACTGAAGTTACTGTTGGTTGTGAGCCACTCTACGGGTTCTGGGAACCGTACCTGGGTCCTCTGAAAGAGTAAGTGCTCTTAACTGCTGACTCATCTTTCAAACCCTTGGTATGGTTTTCTTTGGAAATTTTCAGTTCACAATGCTACTTTATTTTAGACAGGATGTTAAAAGATGATAAGATGTCTCTATCTTATAGATTTTCCCAGAAACCCTCAAGGCTGAGAATAGCACAGCAGGGACTGTAACGGCCACATCTGAAACAAAAAGCTAAAACACTTTGCAGAAGAAGCCATGACATTACAAAGTTTGTTTGGTCGGCTTTAGCCCATCAGCTGTTTCTTGGCTGTGTAAGAAAAGGAAAAGAGACAGGAGGAGAGAGCAGTGGACAGCGAACTTCCTGGGAGTGTGGCAGTCAGTTTTCCACTCTCGGGATAGATACCTAAGAAAATCAACTTCAAAGATGAAATGCCTAATTTTGACTCATGGTTTCAGAGTTTTCAACTCAAAGTCTCTTGGCCCTGTTGCCTTTGGGCCCACAGTGAGATCCCACATCCTGGAAGAAGCACATGGCAGAGGAAAGATGTTCATTACACAGTGGTCACGTCGCCCACGGTCCACATATCATCTTCAAGAGAATGTTTTCAACGACCTAGTTCCTTCCACTCAGCCTAACCTCCTAACATTTGTGCCACCTCCCAGCAATACTATCTTGTGGGGACTAAACCTTTGACAAGGGAACCTTTGGGAAACATTGGATGGAGAGCATAGTAGTGCATTGTGGGAGTGCCAAGAGTTTCTGTTCCTGGAGCATGGAGGTTCAGAAGCTAGTTAGGAGAAGCTGCGTGCACAGATAGTTTCCCTAGAGCTTGGGGTTCAGGCCTGTGTGTGACTCTCACAATAATAGTTTGAAAGTCCAAAGCTATGCCAAGTGCATTTTATCCACCAACACTGAAGGCAGATGGTTGAATCTACCAGAGTTTTGTTGGTGGCAATCATGGTGGCCCATGGGAGGAAATTAACTGGAAGTCCTTTTGGAAGAGAGCTTCCCAACAGCCTTCTAGGAGGGGTAGGGATTCCTGTCTTGGTAAGCATTATTAGTTGTAGCACAATTAATAAAAACCCAGAGACAGATATTGGGGTTCAACCTGAATGTCAGAAAAGCAAAACAGACCACCACTGGGTCTTACCTCTACCTCAGTCCAAAATGGTGATCCTACCTTCTGGAATTCTCAGATTGAGACTGAGTGTGAGAGCTTTCTCCTCCTGTCGTATATTTCTCTCTAGTGCTGGGATTAAAGGCATACACCACTACTGCCCGATTTCTATGGCAACGAGTGTGGTTACTGGGATTAAAGGTGTGTGTCACCACTGCCTGGTCTGTAAGGCTGATCAGGGCGGCTGTGTTCAGCTCTGATCTTCAGGCAAGCTTTATTTATTAAAATACAAATGCATTATCACTGTGATTAGTCACTATCTTAGGTTCCTATTGCTGTGAAGAAACACCATGACCATGGCAACTCTTATAAAGGAGTGCATTTAATTGGGACTGGCTTACAGTTCAGAGATTTAGTCCATTATCACCATGGCAGGAGGCATGGCAGCATGCAAGCAGACACGGTGCTGGAGAAGTAGCTTAGAGTTCTCCATCCTGATCCCCAGGCAGCAGAAAGAGATTAAAGTATGATTAATAAAAATCTAGAGACAGATATTGGGCTTCAAGCTGAAAAGCAACGTGGCCAATCCATTAGAGAGTTCTTACCTCTACCAAGGTTCAGACAAACAAAGGAGCAACACTGTCCTCGATATGACTGCAGATTACAGTGCTCTCCACCAGACCTCAAACTGCACACCGAGAGCCCGAGTTCTGGTCTCCTCCCATCTTATATTCCTCTCTAGTGCTGGAATTAAAGGCGTGCGCCACCACTGCCCGGCCTCTATAGCTAATTAGTATGGCTGTTGGGATTAAAGGTGTGTGCCACCACTGCCTGGCCTGTATGGCTGACCAGTGTGGCTAGCTTTGCACTCTGATCTTTAGGCAACCTTTATTTATTAAAACACAAATAGAATATCCCTATAAGAGAGAGACAGTGGGCCTCGGTTGAGCATTTGAAACCTCAAAGCCCACCCCCCGAGTGACACACTTCCTCCAACATGGCCACACACAAGGTGTGTCACTGCCTATGAGCCTATGGGAACCTGGACTCACCCACAATAGCCTCGTGGTAGCCAGGCCCACCTGCCCTTTTCCTCTATTACTCTCTGACTTCAGCATGAAGGCTCCCATAGCACCTCAGGAGCAGAATGTTTTCCTTTGCCCACGTTGCATTGTGAATTGTCCTTGGAACTCTAGGTAGGGAACTGCAGCAGTGCCGGAAGGTCCCTAAATGACAGTTGTTCCCTTACCCCAAAGGAAAGGTTTTGGCTGATGGAAGTCAGGGCTAAGGGAAGGATGCGTCATTCATCCAGCTAAGGACAGGAATTGCATAGACAGGAAGAGCTTGTCCTGGGGCTGCTTAGAAGATGCCTTTCCAAAGAGATGGGAGGCTAAGAGTCAGCTATGTGTGCCCACTATGCCAGGGGGTGCCAACGCCTATGGCAACTTCATAAATAAGTCTTTTATTCTGCCTTCTGCTGCTCTCTGTGCTAGACTGCCAAGATCCATAATCACCAAATAGTAACTGGGGGAGGAGATGGAGGGAGACGGATGGAGAAATCTAGGCCTGTTTGCCCAGTGCAGGTATTTGCCTGGTACAGGCTTGTGGAAGGGCAGGCAAGGGTTAAGCAGGTGAGAGCCTGCAGTTTTGAGGGTGTGGTCACCGCATTGGGAAGTCCTCTTTAGTGTCTGGTCAGGTCCTAGAGGCTTTTGATTATCTAAACATGATGGTGAGAGCTGTGCCATCTCAGCTCAGATTTTGTTCTGGAGTGGAAAAGAACAGACAGATGAACACTTTGGATGGATCCTCTGCCCTCAAGCAAGCCTGGTTTATTAAACCAGTAGGTTATAAGCATTTCTGTTATGAGAGCACACATATTAGCATTAAGTTTTTCAGGATTATTTTGTTCGTAAAAATCAGTTGGGAAGCATGGAAGAAAGTGTAGAACAAGAGGAGACCAGAGAAGCATTAAAGAGGAGGCTGAGACAGTGGCGTCACATGGCTTGTAAATACGGAATCTGGGACCTCTCCACTTGCCTCGCTCCTCTGACCGGCTGAATTGTGTCCTTAGGTGTTGTCATCATGCTAGCTGGTTCATTTAAAATGGCGTTTCTGTTACCATAGCTGTGGTGACTCTTATGAAGCATAGTCAGGCGAACTCCCATACAGGCCCTGCAGCTGGTGAGTAGTTGAGTCAGGATCCTTACTCAGGGAGCCCAACTCTGGCAAAGACTCTTTTTTTATTTGTTTTGTTTTGTTTTATTGATTTTATTGAGCTTTACATTTTTCTCTGTTATGCTCCCTGCCTATCCCCTCCCCTTCAACCCTCTCCCAAGGTCCCCATGCTCCCAATTTACTCAGAAGATCTTGTCTTTTACTATTTCCCATGTAGATTAGATCCATGCATGTCTTTCTTGGGGTCCTCATTGTTGTCTAGTTTTTCTGGGATTGTGATTTGTAGGATGGTTTCCTTTGCTTTATGTTTAAAAACCACTTATGAGTGAGTACATGTGATACTTGTCTTTCTGGGTCTGGGTTACCTCATTCAATATGATGTTTTCTGGATCCATCCATTTGCCTGCAAATTTCAAGATATCATTTTTCTCAGCTATGTAGTACTCCATTGTGTAAATGTACCACATTTTCTTTATCCACTCTTCGGTAGAGGAGCACTTAGGTTGTTTCCAGGTTCTGGCTATGATAAACAAAGCTGCTATGAACATAGTTCAGCACATATCCTTGTGGCATGATTGAGCATCCTTTGGATATATACCCAAAAGTGGTATTACTGAGTCTTGAGGAAGGTTGTTTCCTAATTTTCTGAGAAATCACCACACTGACATCCAAAGGGGCTGTAACAGCTTGCATTTCCACTAGCAATGCAGAAGTGTTCCCTTTACCCCACAACCTCTCCAGCATAAGTTGTCATCAGTGTTTTTGATCTTGGCCATTCTTACAGGTATAAGATGAAATCTCAGAGTTGTTTTGATTTGCATTTCTCTGATGACTAAGGATGCTGAACATTTTCTTAAGTGTCTTTCAGCCATTTTAGGTTCCTCTGTTGTGAGTTCTCTGTTTAGGTCTGTACTCCATTTTTTTATTGGGTTATTTGTTCTTTTGATGACCAATTTTGTAGTAATATGGGCGACGGCGGGGCTGTGTCCCCAACACTCCAGCCGCCTGCTTGGCTAGCTTATGCCCCGAAATAACAACACACAAATTGTATTTATTTAATCACTGCTTGGCCCTTTAGCTCTGGCCCTTACTGGCTAATTCTGATATACCGATCAACCCATCTCTAATAATCTGTGAGCACCGGTCTTACCGGGAAGATTCTAGGTCAGAGCTTCATCGTGTGTGTCTGCCCGGGAGCGGGGCATGGCGTCTCTCTGAGGCGTCTGCTCCGGAGAGGAGAGCTGTCGAGTCTGAGCTCACTTCCTCTTCCTCCCGCCATTCTGTTCTGTTTACTCCACCTACCTATGTCCTAACCAATAAAATGGGCCAAGGCAGTTCCTTTATTAGCCAATGACCTTTCTCCATCACAATTTCTTGAGCTCTTTGTATATTTTAGAGATCAGCCTGATGTGGAATTGGCGAAGATATTTTCCCATTCTATAAGCTGCTGTTTTGTCTTGTTGACCGTGACATTTGTTTTACAGAAGCTTTTCAGTTTCAGAAAGTCCCATTTATTAATTGTTTCTCTCAGTGTCTGTGCTGCTGGGGTTATATTTAGGAAGTGGTCTCCTGTGCCAATGTGTTCAAGTATATTTCCCACTTTCTCTTCTATAAGGTTCAGTGTGGCTGGATTTATGTTGTGGTCTTTGATTCATCTGGACTTGAGTTCTGTGCATGGTGATAGATATGGGTCTATTTTAATTTTCTACATGTTGATATCCAGTTATGCCAGCATTTGTTAAATATGATTTCTTTTATCCATTTGATATTCTTTTCTTCTTTGTCAAAAATCAGGTGTTCATAGGTATGTGGATTAATATCTGGGTCTTTGACTCAGTTCTGTCTGAACTCCTGATTCCTCCTGTCTCTTCTTATGCCAATACCAGGCTGTTTTCAGTACTGTAGCTCTGTAGCAGACTTTGAAGTCAGGGACTGTGATGCCTCCAGAAGTTTTTTTATTGTACAAGATTGTTTTGGCTATCCTGGTTTTTTTCCCCATATGAAGCTGAGTGCTGTTCTTTGGAGCTCTGTGAAGAATTTTGCTTGGATTTTGATGGGCATTGCATCTACTCTGTAGATTGTTTTTGGTAAGATCTGGCAAAGACTCTTAGCCCACCATGGGACACATGGGAAGGTGGAAAGGAAATGAGAGCTGCCTGTTGATGCTCAGTCTTTCAGAGATGAAGGTGAGCGTAGTCCTCCTTCATCTGCCCTCTGCTCCTCTCCAACCATCTCGATGAGAGGCATCCAAAGAAAACCACTGTTGTGATTTAGATCTTGAATATTTCCCAAAGGTACCAACCTAAGATGCTACTAGGAGGTGGTGGCAGTCTCAGGAGGTGAAACCTAGTGGAGCCACTGAGGGTGTGCTCTCAAGCAGGGCGTTAGGAGTCCAGGCTTTCCTTTCTTTCTCTCTTTCCTTCACCATAAGGCCAACCATGGCATTCTGCCCCTCCAGAGGCCTAGAGTGAGTGAGCCAGGCAACTATGAACTGAAACCGTGAGCTAAATAAATCTTTCCCCCTGGTAAGGAAATCAGCTTGGTTATTTTGTTACAATGATGGAAAGCTGACACACATACATTCTCCCTCAATCTGAGCTCTGGGTGTCCTCTCTCATGCTTCTGGACAAACGAAAACCTATCTTCTACCCTGATTGGTGAGCTATGGCCCAGAGTCGCTTAGGGGACAAACTGATTTAATGGACCATCTCGCTTAATGAAGGTGCCAGCTGGGCAGATTACGCTGCTTGAAGAGGAAGGAAAAAATGTAAACTCAAAAAATAAGAATCTAAAACCAAAACCAAAAGAATCCACTGAGATTAACCTGGCAGGGGAGACCAAGGAGGGTCTTGATGACGTGGCTGAATAAGGGCGGGGCACAAATAGTACGGACACCTGTAGGGAGAATCCGAAGTCCTGAGTGGATGTTTGGCACTGTTTGACACAGCATGGCCATTTAAAGATCAAAGCCTCAGACCTATGGGAGTTACAAGTCTCCCCTCTCCACAGGGTGAGGCTCAGAGGGATGGAAAAGCCTTCCTTGGGTCTGGGTGCAAATGTTGACGGAGTGTCCAGAAAGTGTCCCCCATCATTTTCCCCCTCAGATGTTTATGACCTGGAGATTGCTCCCTGCAGAGACTGACCCTTCTAAGATCAACCAAGCCTCTGTCCTTGGTCAGCTGTGTGTAATAACTCTCCCTACGTCAGTGGATGTAATAACTTCTCCTCCTTGTTCGGCCATATACAATACCCCTGCTTCCCCATTTAATTGTATATAATAAGCCTGTTGAGCCTTCAGGGTGCTCTGGCTTCTCCATCCAATAGCCTAGACCACCTGATGCCAGCTTTCTATGACCGTGTGGTTGGCATGTTTGCCCTTACTTCATCCCTCACCACTCTGGTTAGGTCAATCCCTGGAGACATGCAGACCACAGCGGAGACCAAAGAGAATTCTTTGAGGGCTACAATAGCCAAGAACATTTTGAGAAAAGGACTCCCTATCAACTCTATGGCTTTATTTTATAAACCATTGTGCTGTCTCTGTTCCCTGTCAGTTATATGGTGTCTTGAATGGTCCCTTTGAGTAGAGAAAGGGTTGGTGGGGTAGACAAGGAAGCTGAGATGGGTATAGCAGTGACACTGGGACCCAAGAGGACCCCAGGGGACACGAGGTACCTGGCTTTTCCAAGGGGGACTGACATATTGGAAGGAATGCTGGATTTACTGAACACACATATAGATGGCTGTTTGAACTGTCTGAGTCCTAATACTTAAGGAGCAGCTGACTACAGCAACCCGAAGAACTTGTCTAGAGCGGATCTGCTCATTCCTCTGCTCTCTGCGTTTCCTTAGCTCTGGACTGTTCATTCCAGCTCCTTTCCCGCAGACCTCAGTCTGCCTTCACCTAGGATTCTCTATTTAACACCAATTTGAACTCTTTCTTCGCTAGAACCTTGGCTTCATTTCCTGTCTCCCATTCTGTCTCCCCTCACAGGTCCTGAGTTCAGAAATAGGCTGCAGGGTAAAACTTTCCCCTAGGTCAGTTTCCTACTCCACCCTCACTCCTCGTTCGCTTTACCCACGCCCAAGCTAGAAGAAGTGGGCATTTCTGTGCAGAGGTATGTTGTTGGGGACTGTGGACCCCCAGATCCTGAATTTTCTGTGACCCCCCTGCCTGCCGGGGTGGGCACCTTGTTTTCCTATGCTTGCAGCTACTCTGAGCAAACAACTTGTTTTGCAGCTGCTCTAAGCACGAGACCCTCAGGAGTTCCTGATGGCAGGGGAATGGTTTCTGGTGGTCTTGCAGCTGAGAGTTAGGGCATGGCCATTAGTCAAGGAGACCCTCTATAAGCTGCCCTGGAACACAATAAAGGGGCATTCTTGGGACATTCTTGGCATTACCCGTGTCTCTGTCTGTGTGTGTGTTTCAATCTCCAGCCCCTTGCCCGACACGTGAATCGTACTGTAGCTCAGGGAGCATAGAGCAGGCCTTGAGCTATAGTCTGTGGCTCAGGGCCAAGTGCAGAAACCAAAGCAAGTGCCATAGCCAGTTCAAAGCAGACACAGGACGGTCAAGGCCAGCCTAATCCACAGAGCAAGCTCTAGACCAGCCGTAGCTGCACAATGAGCAAATGTCAACACACACACACACACACACACACACACACACACACACACATCTGTATAAGGAAACATTTGATGGCTTATAGAATTATTAGGAAATGACAAATTACGAGGAAAGCTGAGTTTAATAGTTATTAATTAACTGTTAATGCTATAATGCAACACAGGGATATTGGGCAGCAAGTAAATCTTGCATAATTATGAAGCTACTTGACAAATTTGCAAGTTCCTTCCACAGCTGCCATTTCTAAAAATACTTTATTATCACACCTTTAATCCCAGAAGGATTAAACTCAGGAGGCAGGGGCAGGTAGGTCTCTGTGAGGTCAAGGCCTGCCTGGCCTACATAGAAAGAATTTGTCTCAAACAACAGCAAAAAGATAGAATAAGGATTGGAGAGTTGGCTAAGAGTTGGTGAAGAGAATTATCTGAATTTCCAAAGGACCTAGGTTTGATTCCCAGAAACCACATTGCTCACAACCATCTGTAATTCTATTCCCAGAGGATTCAATACCCCTTTCTGGATTATTTTATTTTGTAAAAAAAGAAAAAAAAAGCTATCTTTTTTTGTTCATTTCGCATACCAATACCAGTTCCGACTCCCACCCCTCCTCCCATTTCCCCCAAATTTCCTCCCAATCCCACCTCTCATCCACTCCTCAGGGAGGTTAAGGCACAATGCTTTGAAGAAGGTCCAAGGTCCTCCCTACTATATCTAGGCTGCACAAGGTATCCATCCAAAGACAATAGGCTCCCAAAGACCGGTACAAGCAGTAGGGATAAATCCTGGTGCCACTGCCAGTGGCCCCATAATCTGCCCCAGCCATACAACTGCCACCCACATTCAGAGGGTCTAGTTTGGTCCCATGCTGGTTTCTTCCCTGTCCAGCTGGAGTTGGTGAGCTCCCATTAGCTCGGATAAACTGTTTCAGTGGGTGAACCCATCATGTTCTTGACCCCTTTGCTCATATTCTCACTCTTTCCACTCTTCAACTGGACTTTGGGAGCTCAGCCCCTTTCTGGCTTCTAAGGGCACCAGGCATGAACATGGTACATAGACACACAAGGAGGTAGAGCATTCTCACACACAAGAATAAATGAATATAATTTCAAAAAGAAGAAGAAGATAGGGTAAATAGAACATAAAAGACACCAATAGGGTCAGGCGTGTGCCATGATCAGGAAGCCCACCACTCGCCAGCTCTTGTGCCTACAACAGTTCGTACTTGTAAGATGGATTGTTTGAACCTTGCCACAAACCTCCCAAGAAACCAGTGAGTGCAATCCAGGTTCATGCTAATAACAGAAGAGATAAACTGCATGCTTCTCACCATCCACCTCAAATCCTTAACAGCAAAATCCAAACGATTGCCAGGACGCTAGCTGCAAGGGAGCCTAGCAAATACTGTTTCACTCTTTGCCCTGTGTCACAAAAGCACACACAAAAGAAGGAGGTTGGAGATGGGCTTTGATCAACGATGTTTACCACAGAGTTAGATTAATGTTCTTCAGTGGCTCTTCAGAATCCTTTTCTCCAAATTACTTTATTGCCCACCTCTTTGAAATGGCTGAGGGTAACCGTATGTGGCGCAGGGGAAGAAGATTCATAATCAGACTATTCTTTACCGTGGGCTGCTTCATGGTTTCCTCCAGCTTGTTGACACAGAGTCATTTAGCAATGGCTGAGGTAGATACACAACACACTGTGGCCCTAACCCACTGCATAGGAGCCAATGATAGCATGAGGGAGGGCAGCCTTGCGGGTCACTTATCCGGAGCCCTACCAAAAGCAGGAAGGATAAACCTCTTTGGATTTGTTTCCAGGAAATGAAAGGGAGGAACAAGTCAACTTGGTTTTCAGCAGACGATGTGACCTCCATCTCTCTTGCAGCTCCCAACAGCACACACTCTTCCCTCTTGTTTGCTTGTCTTCCACTTTCCCAGCATTCTCCAGTTAGATCCAGCTGGCTCCAGTCATGAATACACTCTTCCAGTGATAGTCCAATCCTATGAAGACAGCAAATGCTGGCAGCCTCTCTAGAAGAGTCGTTTCTGGCCTGGCTTCGCCAGAGTTTTGATAAACACCCAAGCTTAGATGTTATTCAGTTGTGCTTCAGAGTCTCTAGAGAATTTTCTCTTTGCAGCAAGTGAGCCAATAGCCTGCAGGGGGAAAAATCACACATTTTCTGACCCATCCTTGGAAAAATGTGTGCCTTTTCTCTGCCAGGTTTACTGATTTACTTAGACTCCAAAGATGAGGCCAACTGGTTCACACTGGAAAGATTATTTTTTTTGAGACTGAACAATTCAACAATAAGAATTATTTAGACCATTCCAACACTGAATTAACTTAAATTCCATGTATTTTTATTTGTTCTTGAGAAGGATATGTGGATCAAGCTTCAAAAATAAAGTTTTAACTTTGTCACGAAAGTGAAGGATTGGATTGTTAGAGTCGGAGAATTCATATTTAGAAGGAAATTTCCGGGCACCAACATTCCTAATAGGTTATCTTGGGTAAGCGGGTGCTGCTGTAAATATAGCCTAATTTCTCATCCCCTGCTAGAAAAATTCTTGGCAAAAAGCAAGGATGTGTTTGTTTAGAGGAAGGCAGGAACATTCATTAAGAAAACATCATGACGCCGAAATATCCTTTTATTGGGATTTGGTGTTGATTCAAATTGTGAAACTTGTTATGCGAACTGGTGCACATTCTGCATCCTTTCTGAGCGTATTTCCTCACCGATGTGGAATTCAGCCTTAATCTCGTCAACTGCTTCTTGAAAACAATTGAATCTTATGGTGACAAAGCATATTCCATTAATTCTTATCCCATCTAGACAATGGAATACATTTCTTGAACATTTTAGGAGACTCGGGGGTACCTGACATTAACTCCCACATAATCCCTTTAGTGGCCACATTGATTACTATGTGGTTTGTACTTTGTTGTTTTGGGTGGTGGTAGTGGTTTGGGGAGGCTTGGTGTGTTTGCTTTGGTTTTGTTGTTATTATTTTGTTGCTGGGGGTGTTGCATCTAGGGCCTTGGACACGCTAGGCAAGTGCTCTACCTTCAGTTACTTACCAAATCCTCCTTTTTTAGTTTTTGATCAACACATCTGCTAACTGCACTGGGGAATGTTGTCTTCTATTGGGTACTTTCACTCATACCGTACCTATCCTGGTGTGTCCACCTTTGATGTATCAAACTGTTATGTGATTTCAAACCCCAGTGGAAGATTCTCTGCTTCATTCCATGTATTAGCTTTATGATTTTGGCTTCTGATGAAAGAAAATTCAATCAAATATGGCTCAAAAAGAACGAGATGTATTATTTGGCAGTTGATAGAGTAGAAGATAAGGAAACACATGATCGGGAAAGGATGCAAGAAACATGCCCAAACATACTCACATACATCTCTTTTGTATGTCTGAAACATCCTCCACTGGCTCATACATTTGAACTCTTAGCCCCTAGCTCTTGGTACTGTTCTGGAAGGTTGTGAAACCTTTGGGATACGGGGCTTAGATGGCAGAGGTAGTCCACCAGGGGCAGGCCTTTGACGTTTATAGCCACTTCTGATTTCAGCTTGCTCTGTTTCCTGACCCCTGTCCTATCACGCTTTCGTCACACACTCCTTCAAGCCTTCCCCATGGGAATGGACTGTCTCCTCAGAAGGCATGAGGGAAAGTAAACCTCTCCTTTCTTAAGCTGGTCCTGTCAGGCATTTTATCACAGGAATGATGAAAGTAGCAAATAGGTTACTTAGTTGTGCTTTGTTTACTTATCTAAGTAACTAGGTTACTTAGTTGTTCACATGCAAGGCTAGAGACAAGAGTTTGGGGTTTCTGTCATAATGGGACTCAGTAAAATACGAAGACACGTTCATCTTCCAGGCTCCTTCCAGCTCCTATTCCGCCCTTTCCTAAAGTAGCAGGACCCCATGGGCTATGACAGTGGCCAGAGACCCAGTCCGGGCCTATGAGTTAGGAAGAAGAGAGGGTACAGATGACATCCTTGAGCTGCCTTGGAGAGAAGGCTCCAAGGGGTTGTCACGTGATAGTTTTGCTTGTATTTCACCAACCAGAGCTTAGTTCCATAGACCACCAAACTTCAAAGAGATCTCTTCACTCTAGATGGCCAGGTGCCCAGCTATAAAAAGGCTCAAATATATGGCAGATGGGGAGCCTAGCTTGGGAGAGAGACAGTGTCTGCCAGAGCACTTTCCAGGTGGATGGGCTCCAGGGCTCCCCTGCTCTCTCTCCTCTGACTCTCTTGGCTTCCTCCACTTAGCAATTTTACTCTAGTTTGGTAACTGTGCGAGCAAATCCAGAACAGGCCACAGTGATGGGATCCAGAGAGCGGAGGTTGCTTCCGGATAGAGAGGATGGGATAGTTCCCATATCTCCCGTATTCAGTTTGAACCCACCAATGGCAAAGGACTTGAGGTCACTTTGTAGCCAGGAAATCTACCACGAGGTTGGGATGGGGTGGATCTCTAGGGTAAGCTTCCTGTCTCACTGGAAGAAGGGTAATTGTTCAAGTTGGGGCTAGTTAAAAAAGAGAAAGGGGTGGGTGGAGGACCCTCTTATCTGCCCTAAAGGGAGGTGGGAGCGACATCTGTCGCTTGTGACCCATGAGCATACATGAGCTTTAGGATGCCCCCCTTCCCCAGTGGCTTGTCTGTCTTTGCTGCTGTTAGTTTTACACCCCTTTACCACTGAAGACACAAACAGGAATCCCCATGTGTGAACTCAGGGATGTGACTAGCAAACACCGCCTTCTGCTGATCCCAGCAACAACAGATTTGCAGCTGAGCCCAGTCCTCCGGTCCCTCAGTGTGAGTTCCTTCTCCGGGTTCCCTGTATGGAAGGACAGCTCTTGAGCTGGCACCACTGGGTTTGCAAGACAGAGTGATTCAAAGTTCAAGCCAGATTCCACCCTGTGCATGGCAGGGCAATAATAGTTATCTACCCCAGAAGGGTGTAATGAAAATTTCACGTGTGCCTTTAGGTTCCTGGGTTCCCGTTTCATATCGTCATATCTCCAGTGTGTGACCCGTGGTAATAAGTCATATGTTTGAGTTAGAGGAGCAGTGTATAACCTATGATAATGACCAATCCCTAAAAGTCAGCTGCTCGGGACATGAGGTTTAGCAAGCCAGCATGTGTGGATGCTTCGTATGTGATAAGCATTTGTACTTGTGGCTTTCCCCATTATGAAGGGCAAATTCATTTCAGGCTACTCTCACACCCTACGCCCCATGCTGAAACACATAACATGCCTCTTTGTCTCTGCCTGTCTTCCTCTGTCTGTCCCCTCTCTCAGTATCTCTAAAAAATGGCACCAATAGTAAAAGAAAGGTTGCCATCTCTGGGTCATTCAGGGAGGAAAAAGGTTAAAGGAGCCCAAAACATGAATACCTGAGTCCACTTGGCAACACTTAGCAGTGTGGAAATCCAGAAGTCTTGGGTGAATTGATTTCGCTGCTGGCAGTAGTTATTGAAGGAAACAACATTTTAGTGAGGAAAGAACCCTTTATTTTTAAGTGTAGTTTCAGTATAATGGGGTTGGAAAAGCGTGTGTTTTGTTGTTGATCTTACAAGGACTGTAAGCAAGAAAAGAAATAGGATTACGGGTTATTTTCTTTTTATTAGACACTTCATTTGGGTCTTTGCAGAGGAGGTGTGGCCATTTCCTGGGTTGTTTAAACATTGCTTAATCGTGTACAAATCACTCGGCATATTTGCCATATTTTCGCTGGTGTTTCCATCTTGAGTAGGCGTGTCCCCTTAGCACCTTAGGGAAGCCTTGTCCACCGTGGGCACCATGTTGCCCATCACTGGGGTCGATCCATAGGGATCAGAGTGCACTAAGTAACTCCAGGAGCAAGGCAAAGGGCTGCCACTGCCACTCACAACTGATTTTATTTCCTTATTCCTGGAGAAGCTGTCATCAGCCCCAGGGTGCACCAGGGGCTGTCTCCCTCTCTGGACTGCTTAGAAGCCTGGCCACCTCTCCTCCAGCCACATTTAGCAGTGTGTCCATCCCAGGCCCCAGGCTCTGTGCCTCATTCAATCACACCTTGGGAAGGTCCATTTCTTCCCCCGTTAAGCTCTTCAGAAATGACATAAAACGGACAGGCCAGAATTTTCCTACAGTGAAATTGTCTGACGTCTTACCAGATGCTTCTACACACAAAAGCCAGACTCTTGCCTCCGTGTGCCTTCAGCTTCTAACACTGAATCTGAGTGGCTCTGTCACCGGTGTCCGAGGAGCCTGCCTGATGGTAAATGTGTCAGTGAGGCCCTGACCTCGGCATGTCCACACAGACTGACTGAGCTGTTGTAGTAAGTCAGAAAAGAAACACCTGTGGTCGCACCTGAGCTGGAAACAGAGAGACTGGCGACTAGGGGACAATCTCAGCTCAGTTGGAAGAGTTTTGTGTTGCTGCTCTTCTGCACACAGCGTGACTGTGGTCACTCATAAGGAATCGTATGTTCTAAAGCTGGAAGAGGATTTTGAGTATTTCACCACCAAATAAGGATAAATGTTAGTGCAATAGGGTAATTGCCCCCAGTTTGATCTTTAGACAACATAGACAGAAATCAAAACATTACGCTGCACCTGACTAGTCCTGCAATTATGATGTGACAAATGAAAATAAAGGTGTGTGTGTAGTGTGTGTGTGTTGTGTGTGCACGTGTGTGTATGTGTGTTGTGTGTGTATGCGTGCATGCGTGCGTGTATGTGGGGTGTGTGTATGTGTGTGTGTGTGCCTTTTCAAGACAGGGTTTCTCTGTGTAGCCCTACCTGTCATGGAACTCACTTTGTAGACCAGGCTGACCTTGAACCCAGAGAGCTGGGATTAAAGGTGTGCCGCCACTGTACTGTCTCTTGATGGTGTGAACTCCACTCTAGTCCTGTCCCCTGGACCCTGATCCTTTAATCATCCAAACACCAGGCTGGAGCTGCTGTTGGCGTACCTGTACTTTGCTCCTCCATCCTGGGAAGATGCAGCTCAACACCAGGGTGTGGTGTGGCCTCTTCTCAACAGCTTATCCCCATCTAAGTACATGTGGAAACATTGACATTGCTTGATGAGACCACCACTGATCCTTAATCGAGCCTAGGAACAAAAGCTCCCCATAGGGAGTTCATAGGATGCCTCTGTGAGTAGAGGTGCTTGCGGCCAAACCTAACAACCTGAGTTTGATCCTGGGTTCCATGTGGTGAAGGGAGAGAGCAAATTCTCTTCTGACCTCAACGTGTGTGCCACGGCAAGTGTGTGCCCACGCATATACATGCATATGCAGGCGAATGTAACAAAACTCTGAAGTGTCCCATAGAACAAAGAAATGAAAGTATAAATCAGAAATATCAAAGATGCTGAGGCAGGCAGATAATATCCTCCAATGACAATGACTAGGAAAAATTAAAGCTTGAGCATGCTGGCCCTTGGGAAGAGGGATACTGAAAGGTCTTGGCATGTACATTTTGTCTTTGTGATACCTTAAGTGACAGATATCCTTAGCCCATGTGAGTGAAGGACCCCTCATCTTCTGAGGACACATCCATGCTTACTAACCTCCACTTCCAACTCCCCTGTTTGTTTGCTAGGCCTGGTTGATGTTGGGAATGTCTCAGGGTCTCTGTTCTGAAATAGACTCAAGTCTTGTATCTTGTTGGGCCATGTGTGGTGGGTATCCCTGGACGGCCTGCTCTTTTTCTTTTTTCTTTCTCATTTGTTCCTTCCTTCCTCCCTTCCTTCCTTCTTTCCTTCCTTCCTTCCTTCCTTCCTTCTTTCCTTCCTTCCTTTCTTTTTTGAAGGAAAACAGAGGAGGAGTTAATCTGAAGGAGAGGGGAGGTTGGGAGATGGACTGGGAGGGGAAACTGCAGCTGAGATGTAATGTTAGGAGAGAAGAATAAAAGTTACAAAAATCTGCAGTGACTGATGTTATGTAGCTTTGGTCCCTTGGGGTCAGGAGGGACCTAGCACTCTGCTGATACTCTCCACCAAAGGTCTACACCATAGGCTCTGGTCTGGGAATGAGAATATTATGTGTAGTTTCGGTGGTGGCTATGAGCCATTTGTTTGAGAAAACGGAGTATTCAACTCATATTCATACACTAGATTTTTGTTTTAACTTTGAGGGGAAAATACAATCATAGCATATACAAAAATTTGAACTTGAAGGCTTTTCAATGTCTTCTAGAGTGTCTCCTCTAGAGAGCAGAAGAAGCAAGATCCTGAAGAAATACAGTGATGGAGGAATACAGTCAGTGACCAATGACACATCCCAACCCCAAGCACCATGCTCCTCGCTCCATACACCACCACCATCACATCCACATCCCCCAGCCGCAGCCACACATCAGTTTGAAGGTGGCTGTTTACCAAAAGCCAAACCTGCAGGTGGAGTGGAAATATCGAGGCGCTAGTAGGAAGCTCCCCTTGACCCCATGGCCCCGTTTATCAAACGCCCTACTACCCTCATTTCCTCTAGAGACCTCAGTGACAAGAGACGCCTGCACCTGAGGTTTCCTGTCTGTGTCAAGTCACCTTTCCTGCTAGGAACCTCCTTAACCCCTGCCTTCAACTTCTGTCTTCAGCCTTCTGCTGCCATGGCCCTGCCGACACCGCGTGGCAATGATCATCGATGATGTCATTTTACCAAAGATGAGGGCTGGCTGCCACACCTTTCCTCGTCTTTATGGAGCTCCTAGAGATGGCTGATGCTGCAAGTCTCTCCTTATTTTGAGGCAATCTTCCCGTTTCATGTATGGCTTGCCCCTGCCAGCTCCCTTCCCCTCTCTCTGAGCAGTTTTGCTGTCTCAGCTGCCCTCGTAGCTACCTGAGATTCTCAGTCTCCCCAAAGTTTCTCTTATCTGTGCGTTTCACATGCTTTCTCGGGGACCTCTGTCCCAGTCCCCGTGTTTTCGTCTTTATCTGTTTTAGTCCCCTGTTGCCACAACAAACCAACCAAAACTTTGTGGTTTCAAACTGCAACAAATTCTTGTCCCCAAGATCCTGTGGCTCAACCGGGTGCTCTTCTGTCTGTGGTATTGGCTAGGAAGCTGGAGGAATGGTTGTTCAGAAATAGCCTTACTAACATACAGCTGGAAGTTTGCTCTGGCCACTGACTGGGAGCTCAAGTCGAACTGACAGTTGACAGCCTGTTAATTAAAGCGCTCTATGTGGTCTCCTCGTCCGGCTTCCTGAAGCTCTAAAGGGAGCTCGTCAAACAGAGAGTTTCGAAACTCCTGGATGTCCGCTCTCCTGCTTCACATTGGTGGAGACAGTTGCCCAGGGAAGAGAGGTACATCTTTATGAGATGTGGCATTTCATGCAGAGAGAGAGAGAACGGATGGCAGACATATTTGATAATCTGCCACAGTTAACCTTCTGGCTGAGACAGTGGCTAACACTCCCATGTGCAAAATGAACTCACACCTGTCCAGATTCTCCCTCTGTGATGGCGTCTGCGTCAAGCCTAGGCTATCCTCCCCGTGATGTGCCACACCCTCCGCTCTGCTCCTCCATGCTGACTTTCAGCTGTTGCTCCTGTGTCGTTGCTTTGGGAGAAGGCACCGAGACCTGGATCAAAGCAACAAGTTGTATTACAAACTAAGAAGCAGTTCTGGGAAAGGATCCAGACTAAAGCAATAAAGTCTAGGGCACACATGGCGGGCAAACACCACTGTTCTTAGCAGTTCTGAACTTCGACTGGGCACATGTTTCCGTTCGCTCTGACTCCTGGGCCAGAGAATGTCCCTGGATTGGCTGCCTGTTTCTGCTTCGTGTGAGTAGTTTTCCATGGCTCTTGGCTCTTCCCCGTGGATTCCTGGCTTTCCTTTCTGAATCGCCCTTCCTTTCCTGTAAGAAATACCATGTGACCTGGGTGTGGCAGTGCACGCCTGCCCTCTCAGAACTCAGAAGGCAGAGACAGGAGGATCACTTGAGTTCCAGCCAGAGCTGCGTGGTAAGACCCTGCCTCAAAAAGCCCCAAATCAGACCAAGCAGACAAAAGCAAATGTCCCAGGTGATTAGCTGAGGAGCTCTCTTGGCCTGTACCCTGCTTGGAGGAAGTTTGAGGTCTTGGCATCTCTTTTAATTTTCCATTATCTGTCCCTTCAAGTTTAAGCTGATATAAGTCTTTAAAAAACCATTGCAAGGTCTCTTTGTTCAAAACTACCACCATGCCTTGATGCTGTCACCGTCTTTATCAGAACAGCTGTGATTAGCCATGGGCAGTCCTTCACAAGATCAAGCTTCTTTGACCTGGGGTGGATAGAGGAGTTGACTAGCATGTGGAAAGCCCTGGGTTTGACCCAACACGACAAAAACTGGGCATGATGGTGCTGGCTACTCTGAAGGCAGAGGTAAGGGGATCCGTTCACCCCTGTAAGAAACATCTCATTCCCATTCCTACAGGTATAATAAATCCATTGGTTTGCCAAACTAGATTCAAGAGGAATCATTTCTTTAGTCTATCACTGGTGTCTTACCTGAGAGGAATAGACATTTGCTCATATTTACCTGGAACTTCATCTCACACTGTGCCCAAACAGATCTTTCAAAGATGAAGCTACATGATCCAGTCTTTAAAATCAACTGGAGTTGGGGCTGGAGTCAAGTCAAGCGCACTTGCTGCTCTTGCAGAGAACCTGAGTTCTGTTCCCAGCACCCATACCAAGTGGCTCACAGCCGCCTGTAACTCCAATTCCAGAGTATCCAATGCTCTCTTCTGGCCTCTGTGGGCAGCTGTACAGATGCACCGCACATCCATACACTCAGACAAATCCTTATAAAAGGTACAAAATAAATAAATCTTCAAAATTTTTCCATAGTGCTACTACTATACACCTCGAAGTCTGGAAAGTTCCCAGAGTTATTTATTTTATTTTTTTCTAACACAGAGATCAGTGGGTACCACTTAAACTTCTGGAATTTCAACCGTCTGACAGCCATACGTTTGATCTGTTCTCCACCTGGAGGCTGTGTTTTCTAGGTAGCTTTTGAAATGGATCGTTACCCTGTGGTCATTTCTTCTTACTTTGAGAGTATCTTGTTACCTGGAGGGTCAGCCGATATGAAATCACTCGAAAATCTCCCCTCCAACAGTCTCATCTTGAAACTATCACCTCTAAATTCTGCCTGAAAATGGAGCAGTTCCTTGCTCAGCTGCTCGCAGCCTTCCTGTGCTCCCTCGCCAGCCTGAAGGTCTTCTTAGACAGCTGCACAGGTGCTCTTTCTCCTGTCCCAGCACTGACCATACCCAAACCTGCTTTGGCTTCAGATCAGAGGGGAGACGTGTCCAGGGTGATACGGCCATAGACTTGTGTCCACCGTTAATCCATGTCCCCGGGAAATTACACTGAATCTGGCCTAAAGCTGTCTCCACACTTAGGGTCACTATATGATAAACTATAACATGACTTAGTATGTAAACAGATTGCACCCTAACATATGAGAACACGTTTGTAATAGATAGCTAAGTCTCAGCCAATGACAGCTGCTGAGTTGCCGCCAATCACAGGCTGCCTGGTGATGGGAATATGTCCATATAAGGCAAGCATTTTATCATACCACACCCAAATGTTGAGTAGCTAACCAGGCTATTTTTGAGCATCATCTCCCTCTTCTGTCTGCTCTGTACTGGCCTCTAATCGATGATTATCCACCCACAGATTCAAACACTCTCAGATGGTACGCTAGGACCAAGATGGTTGCATCTACACTAAACATGTGTAGGCTTTATCCTGTCATTGTTTCCTAGGTAACTCAGTAACTTACATAGCACTTTTATTGTATTAGGTATCATAGTAACTTAGAGATGATTTAAAGTATGGAGGTGTTTGGGTGCAGGTTATGTGTGTTGGACCCAGACAGGACAAGCTCAAAGAGGCCTGAGGCAATACCTGGTTCTGATAAAGATCACAAACTGAGACCACCCAGGCACCACCCAGGAAATTCCTAACGTTCCATCCGGTGTAGATAGGATCACCTGCTGGTAGACACCTTTCGCTTTTCACCAGGACACTCCTAGACAAATGTCAGCCAATCAGGGGTCCTGAACCTTAGAAATCCCTCACCCCCACCTTTGCTACTACAAAAACCCAACCCCAACTGAGCTCGGGGCTCTCCAATCATTCCAATACATTGGGCACACAGACAGTCCGAGTTTGCAATTTATAAGAATAAAGGCTGTTTGCTTTTACATACAGGACTCAGTTTCCTACTTGGTTTTGGGGCGAATTCTGTGATCGAGGAATAACAATATGCAGAAAGTCACAGGTTAGCTAGCCTGGTATATGCAACAATACACAATAAGAGACCCTGTCCAAAACAAAGTAGAAGGTAGGACAGACACCCAAGTTTTCCCTATGACTGCTACACATGGGCCATAGCACCTGTGTGGACACACACACACACACTTTAAAAACTGACTTCCCCCTCATAAAAACATATTATACATTTAGAATGACATATCTCTATGAAGATATCCATACATACACTGTGTGGTTATCATAAGAAACGGGGGATGGTTGTTGGGAAGGCTTCTGCATAGTCTGCATTAGACCCCATCTACAGAGAAACGCCGCTGCAAGACTGGGGAGGGCAGAGACCTCAATCTCAGGCTGATGAACATGTTTACAGGCTGTGGCTGTGAAGGAGAGGGGGGCAATAAATAGTGCATTGTGTGGGGGAACTGAAATGCCACAGGAGATGACCAAGAGACCATGAAAGGCATATGCTGTTCGCCGCCATGACATTTTCCCTGTGTGGTTTCTGGTTGCATTGTTGCAGCTGATTAACCAAACTCACCCACAGTGGGCATTTAAAACAACAATGGAAGCCACCCCGAGATGCTTCTGAATTAAATGTGTAGCGATGTGGTGAAGATTTGTGTTTAAAAAAAAGAATAAAACTATTTTTTTTTGCTCAGAAATAATGTTTGGAGAATTTCTTCCTGATTCGTAGCTGTCTTGAGCCAAAATATCTCTTGAAATGTGAACTTGCGTGTTCTCAATCTTACAAAAATTAATATAATTGATGACAGCTCATTAAGAATGGTATCAATATTTTCTGTTTAATTTTGGTGACATGGGACAAGAGCTTTTCCTCATCTGTTCCGAAGAGGGATGAGCACGAAGACACGCATTTCTCAGTCCCAGAGTCCTGTCGCATCATAAAGTCCCTCACGTACGTGAACCTTGCCCAGACGACCTTTATCAGTGGGAAACTTATGATTGCTCTGTGACCTTTGAACATATTTGCCAACACATTAAAAGCTCTTCTTCTTGCCAGGCGATGGTAGTGCATGCCTTTAATCCCAGCACTTGAGAGGCAGAGCAAGGCAGCTGGGTCCCTTTGAGGTCAAGGCCAGTCTGGTCTACAGAGAGTTCCAGGATAGCCAGGGCTACACAGAGAAAGCCTGTATTGAAAACACAACAAACAAAACCCTCTTCTTCTTAGTCACAAATTGGACTTTTTTCATGTTAGTAAAACTATATTTACTTAGCATATTATAACTTAAACATAAAAAGAAATAGAAAATAAAGTGTTGTTATTTAAAAAACATTTCAGAATCAACCAGCCAAGATCAAGGAGTACACAGGTACTCACTAGTCCCTGCTTCTGGGGTGGTATGTTGGTGCCATGACCTCGCATAGCAGGAGGCAGAAGGCGGAAGATGAATGCTGTGTTGTGATATGCTGTGATAGGCTGAAGGAGTATCAGAGCTTGCTGTATTCCCATTCCTTTCATAGGGCTGCTAATTCCACTTATTAGGATTCTGTCCTTGTAACTCAATTGCCTTCCAAAGCCCCTGACATCATCTCCCTGGTAATTGAGTTTCAACATGGAACTCCTGAAGGAAACATTCAGACCACACCAGGTACTAATTTCCATGTCTCTCTTACTGCATATTGAATTATTTAAAACTAGCGGCTTAAGACAACGCTATTCCTTATCGGGATTCTAGCCTGGGCTTCCTTGTAGCATGGCGCTGTATCCCACACTGTGGTCAAGGAGGAAATACTGAAAAACTGTTCTCTTAAGGTTTGAGTTAGGAAGTCCCAGTATTTTCTTCCACAGCCTCTTGCTCATCAAAATAGCTGCTATTTGAGATGGAAATCGAGTCAGAAAAAGTAAACACCGGCCCTAGATGGGTAGTGGTGTGTATTTACGATGGGAAAAAACTGGTCCCATCTTTTAAGCTAGGGCTCACACCTCTGTCCAATAGAGACCACTCCAATGGCTCTAGCCCTGCTGTCACTCCCTCGGATGCAGGGCCTGCTTCCTTTGAGATGTTTCTGCAGGCTCTTGAAGTCTTGCCTGAGCATAACTCACCGCATGCTTCCTTGACCTATATCTTACCCTATATTTTGCATTTCAGTAGATGGCAAACATCCAGGCTCAGAAGATTAAAATACGCATACTTAAAACAGTGCCTGGCATCTGAGTGGAGAAAGTACACATGAGTGATTATTGTTCGTTATAATGATGATTCACACCGGGCAGTACCTAGTACTTAAGAATATTAGCTGACTTGAAATATTTTTTTCTGTATTTATAAGGCAATGGTCTATTCATTCACCGATAGCCAGAATTTCCTACTTAAGTCACCAGTTAACCTTTGAAAGTGGGATTTCCCCCTATAGCCATCACCTCTGACCTGGGACAGTTGCTGAAGTGAATGACCTCTGAAGATACATTCATCTGGCTGCCAGCTCTGCACAGGGGATTATTGCCTTGGCCAGCAGCTTGGGTTTTTTCCCCAACACCAACCAAATGGAGACATAATATCTATGAGTCTCTACCACTTCCTTATCTGCCTACATCCTGAGCAAAAAAGATGGGGAATTCTCTCCATACCCAGAGAAGTTTCAAGTAAAGAGTCGCATTTAAACACCCGCTTGCCCACCATAGGACAAAGGAAAGGCATCAGTGAGAAGACGCGTGGCCCCTTCGCCTTGGAAACACTTCTTCCACGAAGGAACCAGTGCCCCCAGGAAGAAAGCCCTAGAAACAACGAATTGGGTTCTTATCTGTGACTCTGGTTTCCTAACTACAAATAAAAGGAGGTTAATCAGGTTGGTACACACTTTCCAACAGCGTGGCTGCCTTAGCTGTCAGGAGCTATCTTTCTATCACCGTATAAATGATGAGAACCTCCTTGTAACACTGATGAGAGCCCATAGGACAGCATGTGCTAAAATATCCCAGGTGAACAAAGCCACTGAGATGACGGCTTCCACTTAAGGCTGTTCTGAACCTCTTTCTTGGCTCTTTAGGTGTTAAGTTGATGCACCACGCGAGAGACTGGGCTCTGCACATTGTATGCCCTTCCAGGAAAGATGTGCTCATTTGTGCAAGGGTGGCACAGTTGGAGGGGACACCAACCTCTGTCGGCTTGGGTGTGAGACCTGCTTCACAGAACAGAATCCATGCCTGGTGCACGTTTTCACCTGGGAAAAACAAGCAAAAACGACATGGCCGTGGTAGTCATGAGCCCTGGGGGGTTAACCGAACACTGCTGTTTAGCAAATTCACACAGGCGCCTTCCCCATGTTTAGGTTTCTACTGTAAACAGAGGCTACCGTCAGCCTTCATCAGAGAGGCGTCTCTTTCTAACTAATGACGGGAAAGGCAGGGACTCAGGACCACATGGCACACGCTGAGAACAATCGGCAGATGAAAGTTCAGCCCTAAACATTGTAGCAACAGCTCAGGGAGAATTGAAGAAAAAGGGAGGAAAGAATGTAGGAGCCAGAGGACAGAGAGAGGGAATCTGAAATGCAAATCCCCCAGGCAAGGCACAGTCATTGCAAGTATGAAATAACACGCTGCAGAGGCCCGCGCTGGGCCTGCACTAGAATAGGCTCGTCAGCGCCCAGGCACAGACAAAAGGGGCTCAGCTCCCACCCCCGCAGCTGAACTGTGTCCTACTCTTAACATTCGGGGAGAGTGGAACTTTCAGTTTTGTGCTCACCGGTGACTCAGTCAGGCTCCGATGGAACAGTTCCAATGCAGCGGTCACAACGGGTCACAAAACAGAACCAAGTTAGGACTCTGGGTAAGGGACTGGTAAGGATGAGGAGGTGCCGATGGGGTTGGGAGGGAGGGGAACAAGAGTGAGCAGAAAGCGTTAAAAACATGAGAGAACCTTTCAGATAGAATGAATCTACACAAGACGCAGGGTGCGGATGGAAGACGGAGCTCTTCCGTCTTGGCAGAGTGCAGAAAGCCCTGGGTTCGATGCCCAACAACACACAGCTGGGGTGTGGTGATGCATGCCTGTAATCCTAGCCTTGGGAGGAAGAGAATCAGATGTCCAAGGTCATCCTCAGTGATGTGGAGGCCAGTTTGGGACTGGTACTATCCTGTGTTCTTTCCCCCACCCCCCAACAATATAAAACACACCTTTAATATCAGTACTCAGGAGGTAGAGGCAGACAAATCTCTGAATTCAAGGCCAGCTTGGTCTACAAAGTGAGTTATAGGACAGGCAGGGCTACAAAGAGAAAATCTGTCTTGAAAAAAATCATACACATGTACAATATATACATACATATATACACATATTTTATATATATATATGAACAAAGCCATCTATATGTATATATATATGAACAAAGCCATCTATATAAAAGCAAAGCAAATAGAACCAGGGGTCTAATACAGGGACAACTGACTGTCTGGGGTGACTTTAACTTGGGGTTTCTCAGTGAATTAATTTCAGGAAGCTGAGCCTTTTGGATCCCTGACATCTGAGGGCCAGAGTACTCCCCTCTTTTCCTCAGGTGCTGAGGTAATCTAACAAAATTCCATTTGTTTCCAGATACTATCCCTATCCCAGGAGACACCCCCACAAATCTTCCCTGCCCTGGGTTAACATCTGTCCTTAAAGAACTAAAGCAAATAAAACCATATTAAATTCCTGTGTTCTCTGGGCAGGCATTTAAGGTAGACCTCAATCTTAGTGGCTGCAGCTTGGTACTTGCTGTCCCACAGGGATTGCCCTGCTCTTAGCCCAGAAAGCCAGGGACACACGAGCCACTCAATTTCTCCCCTCCGAGCACTGACCACAAGAACTTGAAGCTGTTTAATGAACGGCAGATCCCGCCGCTGGGGACAACAGACTGTGTAAACCCTGCCTTTCCCGGGGATTAAGACACCCGGCCTCACTTTACTGGGCTCATTTCTCCAGTGTCTGACCCTGCACATACCTCTTTTCTCTCATTCCAGCCAGAACTGGCTTTCGATAGCAGCTCCAAATCTTAGCCCATTCATCACTGACATGTCTATTTTCCAGTGAGGAACCAGGGCCAGGGAAGCTGAGCAGCTTTGTCACAGCTCAAACCACCAAGGGGTGGATCAGGATTTCAAAGTCATTCTTTTCCCTGTCATTTCATTATCCCTCATAAAGCCAGGGGGTGTTGGGAGAAGCATCAGAGCGACCGGTGTGTGTGTGTGTGTGTGTGTGTGTGTGTGTGTGTGTGTGTGTGTGTGTTTTCAAAGAGATGCTGTGCAGCCCAAGGCATCACCTTGATATACTTCTGTGGATGAGTGACAGTTCATGGGGAACACTCACTGATGAGGCTGACGAGGCTGTCACTAAGGGGTTGAGACAATCACATGGGAAACTGTCAGGTGTTGACTCATTTTTCTGTGGCATCCATGGTCACCCTTTTCTATCAGAGGTGGGAGTAGAGAGGGCATAGCCTTTCTTTGTCTCTGGAAAAGTCCACCCTGACTTTTAGCCAGAAAAAAAAAGTCTGTGCTCATAAATTGGCAAAATATTCCACTGGCTACAGTAGACAGGATTGCTTGTAGCGGTTGGGGGCAGGGGAGCTTTTGGTTAAGCTCCCCTAAGCTCTCTGACTTTTTGTATTTCTAGCATCCCCATTGGCCTGATAAACATTATCCAGACCTCAAAGATACACTGATTAGCTGGGTCTTTTTTAAGTTCATTAGCCCTCCTGATATATTAGTAGATTATCAAAAGCAGCTCCAGCCCGTCATAAAATCTGTTTGGTATTAAGTTGATACACGATGTGTTTTTCTCCATCCAGCTAGTTTCTCTTCAATCTGGACCAGATGAGCACCCGGGGACTTGCATGAGCTCATGTGTATGTCTGTGTGGAATGCAGTTCGTTGCATCCCATTGGACATGTGGAACGTGTGTCTGGACCAAACAGAAACATCCTTAGGCACAGATGCCTCAATTAGGAGAGAGATAAAGACAGGGGCTCAGATAGGGTGTCTGTAAGACATTAATATCCCTGTGATGTGCTCCGTTTTGGTCCCTCTTCAGTTCCATCTGATGGCTGGTTGAAGCAGGATTATGACAGGCATGAAATTGCCTTTATTCGGTGCTCCTTGGACACTGCATGCCACCCTGACAGTGCCTTCCCTCCGCCTCAGGCAAACCCAGTTGCTCACACCTGCACATCCATTCCCCGGGTCTCCTTCAAGCACCTGTTTTGTGGTAGGGAATGAGAACGTGAATGAACAGTCACTGTTTCCAAGATGAGGAGGGGCAGAGATGTGAGAGACAGCCATCCTACAGAAGAATGAATGTATCTGTCAGAGCAGAAGAAGGAACCAAAGTCCCTGGAGGCCAGTGAGTAGGGGAAGGCTGCTCGGAGGGATGGTCCAGCAGCTGGACCCCGAAAACACCCACCACCATCTTTTCCTTTCTACATTCTTATTTTCCCCACCTTGCCCTTTTCCAGGGGATTCTGGAAATCACACAATCTCTCTGTCACATTCTCCACACTGGACACGCAGTTTGCCCACAGGCTTTCCTGAAGTAGAGATTGTGGTGCTGGAGCCGTTGTCCCCTAAGCCTTTGAGTTGCAGGGAGAGAAGCAGCTAGGGGTCAACCACATCCTCTGCAGCAGAATGAAAATGTGATGTACGTCCAGGACTGGCTGTCTAGGAACTGACAGTGAAAATTCCTGCTCCTTTTCATTTTCTCAGTTCAAAATAAGAAAACTTTAAGAAAGTAAATTAAAACTAAGAGAACACCCAAGAATGAGGCATGCTTCTGTATCACCAGGTGCCTCTCTATGGATAAGGAAAAGACGCCCCCCCTGGTCAGGGGCCTCTGGTGCACCTCTTCTGGTTGGGTAGTCCAGTGGGAGCTGGAGTTTAATATGCTCACTCTCCTGTGCACTTGGTAGATAGTCACTGAAGCCCTGAGGTCCAGAAATAATCTATGGGGAGTGAGTTTTTTTTTAGCGCTGTTTAACAAATGGCTGTGCACCAAGTAGCTTAAAAGAATAGAAATCTATTCTTTCACAATATTGGAGGTAGAAACCCAAAGTCAAGCTGTTAGCAAGGCCAGCTCCTTCTCTCGGGAAAATCCTTCCTCGCCTCTTCCAGCCGCCGTTGGTTCCATCTGAGTATGCATCTCCCTAAGCCCTGGTCCACCTTCATTTGGCCTTCCATTCTACACATTTCTGGGTCAAATGTGTGTCTTTCCCTTGTGAGAACATCTGCCATTGCATATAGGGCCCACCCAGGTCGCAGAGGATGATGTCATTATGATATCCTAAATTTATTTTCATGTAAAGACCAACTCTCCAAATAAGGTCACATTCTGGAGATCTGGAAGTTGGGGCTCAAACATATGCAACAAAGCATGGGAGGGCAGATCCCTTTGTCCCCCAAAACATGGCAGTGGACTTGGGTTCTGTTCTACAGAGGATGAGGACAGTTGGAGTGTAAGGCACTACAGTCATGAGGGCAGCTGTGTCCTGGACGGTGTCCTCGGGACAGTGAGCAGAGTTTGAGAAATCTTAATACTCACCCAGGAAGAATGCTTAGCTTGGAGGTTGAGGGGTGCATTGGAGGAGGGAAAGACCAGAGGTGAAGGTCTGCGGGATGCTGCTGCTATGACTTGAGTGAGGAATTTGGTGGCCTGGCATCTAAAGAAGAGGACAGTATCGTGCGGTGATGAAGTGGGAGATGGGACCTACCTCAGTTAGGGTGTCTGTTGCTGTGAAGAGACACCATGACCATGACAACTCTTATAAAGGAGAACATTTAATAGAGGGGTCTCACTTATAATTTCAGAGGTTTAGTCCATTATGATCATCGCAGGGAGCAGAGCAGCATGCAGGCAGACTTGGTGCTGGAGCTGAGAGCGCTACATCTTGCACTGTCACACTTGGGGAAGCTTGCACAAAAGAGACCTCAAAGCCCACCCCCACAATGATACACTTCTTGTAACAAGGTTCCACTTCCTAATAGTACCACTTTGGGGGTCATTTTCTTTCAAACCCCCACAATTGGTCTGCTTTGTTGCTATAACAGAATATCTGAGACCAACCAAATAATTTTTAAAGAATAGAATATTTTTTCTATTTTATTGATTTTTATTGAGCTCTACACTTTTCTCTTCTCTCCTCCCTACCTCTCCCCTAAAGAATAGAATCTTAATTGGCTTGCAGTTTGGGGAGTTAGGAAGCCCAAGATCATATCATGGTGTTGGCATTTGCTCAGCATTTGACCACGAGTGCGTGTGTGTGTGTGTGTGTGTGTGTGTGTGCTTAAGAGAAAGAGATGATAGATAGATGGATAGAAAGATAGATAGATGATAGAGAGATAGATAGATAGATAGATAGATAGATAGATAGATAGATAGATAGGCACTGTATTTGAGATCCAGAGACAAAAATCAGATGTCTTCCCATATTGCCCTTTTACCTTATTTTTTTTTTTTGAGACAATCTCATTGAACCTAGAGCTCAGAGATGAGCTAGGTTGGTTGGCCACTACCCCAGGAGTCTGTCTGTCTCTGTCCGCCCCCCCCCCCCCCCCAGAGCTCAGGTCACAGGCATACCCTGCAGTGTTTGACTTTTTCCATGTGTGTTGGGGGTTTAAACATAGGTCTTCATGTTTGCACAGCAAAATACTTTACAGCCTGAGCCATTTCCCCAACCCCTTGATTTTTCATATAAAGTCACAAATGACATCATGGGGACTAAGATTCTGACACACGAACTCTTGAGGGACATAGTCAAACCATAGCATATTCCCCACCCAGCACTTTGAGACTGACTGATGTGGGCTGAGTGGGAAGGCAGTGGAGTCTGGGCTGATGCAAAGGTTTCTGGCCATGTTCCAGCCACAGTGAAGCTCTGGTCACACTGAGGTGGCTTTGGGTGTATTGCCACCATGTGCCCTTTAGAACAGAGTCTGAATGTGCAAAGAAATCTTCAAGCACTTTAGTTCAAAGAAAGACTCTATTAGGTCGGTGAGATGGCTCTGTGGGTAAGGGAGTTTGCTGCCAGGGATGATGTTCTGACTTTGATCTTTACAGCCCACATGCAAAGGAGGGAAGACTCCCACAAGTGGTCCTCTGATCTTCACATGTGTGGTATGGCATGTCTGCATGTGTTCACACACACACACAATAAATAAATGTAAAGATATTTTGTTCCCCCGCCCCAACTTAAGTCTAAACATAACCCACCAACATGGTTTTATTCAGAAAAGGATCTTTTCAGAGGTAATTACATAAAGGATTCCGAGATGAGGTCATCATGGTTTATCCAGTTGGGCGCTCAGTCCATAACTGAGAAGGGTAAAGGAGGCACACACACAGAGAAGATAAGGGTGTGGGAAGGTGGAGGCAGAGCCTGGGGGATGTCGACGCAGAACAAGGACGATGGGGACTGCTGAGATTGGCTAGAATTTGGAGAAGTCAGAGTGAGTCTTCCTCTTCAGCCTCCAGACAGACCCTGGATTCAGACTTCTGCCCTCTAGAACGTGGGAGAAATGTTTCTGTTCTTTTAAGCTGTCGAGTTTGTGGTATTTGTCATGGCTGTTCTAGGACTCTATTACTGACTGATAACAAGCATGGACTACAGTTGACACGAAAGAAGGAACAGGAAATTACAAGGAGTCTGCAGATGGCTCAGTGTTAATAGTCTTTCCCACCAGAGTCGTTCCCCTTGCCCACTATGACTGGGCCACCCAGGAAGGAGCTGTCTTGACCTAGGAACCACAATCACTAGTCCCCCGCCTGGTCTTTTTGCTAATATGGCTGTTTTTTCTGTCCTGCTCACACCCAAGGAGTGAACACAGCTCCGAATCACTCTGTCTCGTTACTGATCATGCAATAAAAATGGCAAGTCGGTTAGTCAACGGGAGAGGGGAAGCCTTTTTCCCATTAGGGCAAGATGTAATGTTGCAATCCCCTAGCCCACTGACATCGGCCAAGAGCTTGTGGTTTGAGAGTCCCCAGAACAGGTGAGCCCTGTTAGGAAGCATTCTGCTGCAGAGTTTTAGCTGTCTTGCAGGCTAGAGTAAGTCTTAGTCATTGAAATGTGATCACCACACAGAACCCATGCCCCTGTGTGGCACGAATAATAAAAACCCAGAGTCAGATATTGGGGTTCAACCTGAAGATCAGACAAGCCTCTATCCCTGACTTCATAACAATCTTCTGAGGTCATGTTTTCTTCTAAAAGATGCTAAAAACGTGACGCCCACTTACAAACCACCAGATTTCATGGACCCCAGTGCTCTTCCAAGGAGTGTGGACATAGCTGTCCTATTTATTCATTTGTGAATGTTTCCCAACTGAATGGTATCTTTGATGTCTAACATGGACTTAGTGCTTCCCTTCACCCTAAGGCTTCTGGCTTACCTCATATGTGAACCTTTGTCCTCTAGGGGCAATTGATGCTCACTATCATGACCAAATACATCCCAGTTTTTGCTCATGACCCCATCCCCCATCACTGGGCCCTCTGTGCCCCTCAGACTCCCAGTGTCTTACACAAAGCTGTCCTTCCTCACCTCCACACTGGGTTCTCCTTGGCTGTCACTCTCCTCCCTAAATGCCAACCAGCCAACAGCTTCTTCCCTCTGTCCACCAGAGGAAGGCCCAAATCCATGAATGTGAGAGCCCTGCCCACCGTCTAAGCCCCTCCCATCGTCTACTATGGTAGACCCAGAGCTTGAGGGTTTCCTTGGGGAGACCTTCCTCTTCCAGAGTGGAATTTCCTTCGCACAGATAAAAGCCTAGCTAACTGCTTTTTCCTTGCAGAAAGCCTCAGTCTCCACAGACCAATTTGGGTTTCCATTTTTAGCAGCACAAAGGATTGGCAAAACCATTGGAAGGGCAACAGGTTTTTTTTTTTGCCAGATCCAAAGGGCTCCACTCTGAGCCCCGGGCAGAGTCAGTTACCACGGGTGTTTTCTTCCCTCTGCATCTATTACAGGCTCTCTGAAGGCCCTTGGTCTTTGTAACGTGGAGGACACAGTTTCTCTCCCATTGTTCAGCACTGGGTGGCTGGACAAGAAGCTTGACTCGTCAAAACCTTGATCTCCCTATCTATCTGAGAGATGACTAGCAGATTTTGCTTTTGTTTTTGAGACACGGTCTCACTATATAGTTCTGACTGAGCTGGAACTCATTAAGTAGCCTAGACTGGCCTCAAACTCACAGAGGTCTGCCTGTCTCTGTCTCTGGAGTGCTGGGATTAGAGGCATATGGGAGATTTCCCCATAGAATTATTGTTCATGTTTTTAAAGAAAAGTGTCTAGGTTGGGTCTCAGCACATAAAATTATCCAGTGTACTCTAGTCTCTGCTGCTTCCTCTCACCGCTCACTTCCATGATGCTTTGCTTTTCAAAAGAAATAATTTTATTTATTTATTTATTTTTGTGGGTGTTTTGCCTTCTTGTGTGTCTGTGCACCACATGGCGCCACTGGATCCTCAGAGACCAGAGTTACAACAGTTGTGAGCTGTCATGTAGATGCTAGGAATTGAACTCAGGTCCTCTGGAAGGGAAGGCAGTGCTCTTAACATCTGAGCCATCTCTCCATCCAGACCCTGTTTTGTTTTCTTATACAAAGACTGTAATATATTTCTAAAGACTACAAGAATGTTTAAAATCAGCCGAACAAAGATATGCCAGGCCTCCAAAGGACCGAACACTCCATTCTGTTGAATGTCTTCTTAGTTATATACATCTGTAATTATTTCTTCGTGTTTAATTCCCAATCATGAAATTGGTGGCCAAGCAGTAAATACATGGCCAAATGGCCCTTCTGCAGTCTATGCTGGGTTACACTCCCCACAGCCTCACGTCAAAGATCCTATTTGTTGAATTCTTGTTTTTCTTGGAAAGCATTAAGTCCCTTGGTGAGAAGTGGTGTCTCCTAGTGGTTGTAGAATTTTCTTTAAAAAAAAAAAAAGAACCTGGAAAACAAAAATCCAACAAGTCCAGTTCATTTATTTTTAAAGACAAAGATCCTGAGACTCGGAAGATTAAGTGACTTGGCCAACACATCCAATTAGTAGGAGAGCCAAAATCCATGTCCCAGGATTCCTCTGGAATTCTTTCCATGATACCACTCCGGGGAAAGAGAGTTGGCCTGGAGGTAAAACCACTCAGGACCTACTTAATAACAGTTCAATTAGACCAGAGGGTAGAAATAATGAAGGGGCTTTAATTAGGGCCCAGCTCGTTCATCATAAGATAATGAGAATTTGCGACGTCTGTCTTAGCGCCACCTATTGGGTAAATGTGGACCTGCACAGGACGCCTTCGGAATTAAGGTAAGAGGAGGATGATGGAGACAGATTTAAGTTGTTTCATTGAATAGGAAGGAAGTTAGAAAGAGTGCAGTCGTAGACTCATGCGCTATTGTGTCTTAAACTGCTGAGGTCTCCAGAGTTTCTGCAAACCAACTTCCAATTTCTCGCTGTTCGCCGTGTCAGTTTCCTCTTCCAAGCTGGTGGAAAGAATGTAAAAGTCCCCAGTTTTCTGTAACCTAACTTGTAGCGACAGCCGACATTCAGCCCATGGCAGGAACCTTACTACACAGTGACATCCAGGTTAAGATGGTTCTCTTTGATGTTTCGGTCCCTCAACTTGACACATCATTTTCCTGGGGTTCTAGGATCCTACAAGTTTAGGATGCTTCAGGCGTAGAAACGAGGTACTAAGAGAGGGGTATGGGCGTTCCGGTCCACGCATAGCCTCAGTCCGGAGAGAATACGGTCTTTCGCCCCTGGCCTCTATTCGTCTTGGCACCTGACAGCCATACTTAGCATTCTGCCAAGGCCACAGCTGTTAGAGCCCTCATCTCAAAGCCGTCCTCTTCCCCTCGACTTCAGGTCGGCTGACGCTCTATGGCAGAGGTTCTCGCTCTCCCTAATGCTGCAATCCTGTAATACAACAGTTCTCGTGTTGAGGTGACCCCCAATCAGAAAATTATTTTCATCGCTACTTCATAACTGTCATTTTGTTGCTGTGAGGAATCTTGGTGTAGTTATCTGATAAGCAGGATATCTAATAAGAGACCCCAGTGAAAGGGTTGTTGGACCCCAAAACAGAATGTGACCCATAGGTTAAAAACTGTTGCTCTATGGCCGTGTGATACCTATTTTAGGAGCAAGGGAACTTTCTGAATGTCTTCCTATTTTTATTTTATATTATTATTTTTTTTTGTGGTAGTAGATCTTGAACTATCTCAGAAGTTCTCTGCCAGTTTTTTGCTCTGTTCCTTGCTTCTCTGCTCTAACTGCATCAAGGGCAATGGTTAGCAAACCATATCCTAAAAAGGGGTTGGGGATTATAGAGAACTCAGCTCAGCCATTATAGCACAGAAGCAGCCATAGACAACAGGCATGGCTCCATTCTAATAAGTCTTTATTTAAAAACAAAGATAACATGACGAATTTGGCCATCGAGTCTGATGGCCCTGATGCTGTCTGAGAGGCTTCCACTGTAACTCCAGGGAGAGGACTGGCCCAAGTGTTCTTAGGCCTCTAGACTCCTAAGAGTCCTTGTTCTTGGGGGTTTGTCACCAGTACTTCACCCAACAAAAGGTTACAAGGGAACAAGCAAGGTAAAAATCATCTTCACCCAACCCAGGGCATCTATGAGCTTCTAGGCCTTATCCCGACTCCTTCACCGCCCCCTGCCCCCGCGCCACAGCCACCTTTTAACCTCCATTTCACCCTCTTCCCATCCTCTTAACTTCTTCTCCCTTCCATAGGGCTGAGCTTTGGGTTCTGCCTCCACCACAAACCATGGCCCTGCAGGCTCTCCTGTCTAGAGTCGAAGCAGCAACCCGTGACAGACTCAGCGTCTGTCTATCCTCTGTGCTCTTCCTCCCACTTCCCTGAGAGGAAGGGTTCCCAAAGTAACAGGGCAGCAGCCAAAGGCAGGCCTTTCATTCTTGCTTATCTCTGGGAGACCTCCAAGGCAGCTGCAGGGAAATACAGTCACTGGCTCTTCCATCGTCTTCACCTTATGAGGAAATGAGACTTGTGAAGCTCCATAGAGATTCTTAGAAAAATCTACTCGGCCTCACAAACAGAAGTGGGTCCTTCCTGGGCAACACTGTCTACAGCAAAGCTTTGGAAACTACTGGGTGTGACCCACAAGGACAAGAGTAGACAGTGTCCTCAACAAAGGCACGGACCACAACTGTAACAACACGCCTCTACTTGCAGCCACTTGTTTCGGCCCTTGCGGGGAGAGTGACCACAGACACGGGGTGACTGAGCAAGGTGCCTGTGTCCAAGAAAACTTGTGACACTGAAATAAAAATTCCATATAATTTTTGTGCCATGAAATATCATTTCCTTTGGGTTTTTTTCCCCCCTCACTCATTTAAAAGGGAAAAACCATTCTTAGCTTGCAGGCCATATCAAAAAAAAAAAGGAAAGGAAATAATCCAGTAGCTGGAGCTGGATGAATCTGAATGGCGGTCTTCTGGTCTTTGCATTAAGAGAGAAAGGAAATGATTTTGAACTGAGACTTTATTTATTTTTATCATTCTGAGGATTGAAACTGGGGTTTTGCACATGCTGGGACAGTGGTGTACCCCCTGGGCTGGATCCCAAGGCCTTTTTTTGTGAGTTTTTTATGTAATTATTTATTTTTTGGTTTTGTCGAGACAGGATTTCTTTTTCTGTGTAGCCCTGGCTGTTTTGGAACTTGCGCTGTAGACCAGACAGGCCTGGAACTTGGAAATCTGAATGCATCTTCCTCCCAGTGCTGGGATGAAAGGTATGCACCACAGTGGCCTAGCATGCTGTTTTTAAACTGAAACAGCTCCTCCCTGCTGGCTCCCGACCTCACGTTATACCTCAAGCAGGTCTCTGGCTTGTGGCAGTTCTTCTCAGGCTGGTGAACAGCTGGGATTAAAAGCTATACCATGAGGCCCGACTGGGGCTGGGACCATATATGTGTATGTGTGTAAATATATGTACATATATAAATATATGTATATATGTATTCTAAGTCAAAAGAAAAATCATACTACATTTATTTATTTATTTTATTTATTGTGTTTTGTTTTTGTTTTTTGTTACAGGGTCCTGCTGTACAGTTCTGGCTGTCCTGGAACCCAATGTGTAGATCAGGCTGGCCTTAAAATCATGCCTCTTCCTTCCAAGTGGTGGAATTAAAGGCATGTGCCACCACACCTTGGAGGGTTTATCATTAAAAAGATATTTTATTGAGTCTTTGGGAATTTAAAACAGTGTGTTCTGCTTACACTCATGGCAACTTCTCCCACACCCGCCACTCACTTCCTTTCCTACCTAACAGTCCTTATCAACATTGATTTGTGCACCCATAGACTCCTGGGTCTGCGATTATCCACTGGAGAGTGGCCCACCCACCACGGACTCAACCCTGAAAGAAAACCGAGTCTTCCTCTCCCAGGAGCTCTTCAGCCAGGGCTAGGACTTCGTTGCCACATCCCCCTCCCCTCTAGGATTTGCCTCAAGTACATAATTTTTCTTTCCGTTGTCTCTGGAGAGTCAGATAAAATGTTTGATTTGAGAGGAAACATAGAGTATTAGTTTAAGCACTTACTTATATTTTGGGAGACAGGCTCTTACTATGTAGCCCTAGACTGGCCTGGAACTCACTGTGAAGATCAGGCTAACATTAGACTCAGAACAATCCTCCTGCCTCAGCTTCCTGAAAGATAGGGTTCTAATGGTCTGTCCTGTCACTTTAAGAGACAAGTCCTGCCTACTCCCCTTCCCCCTCCCCACAAGGCAAGGGGATCTTCCAGCCTGAGCTCCTTCTTTTCTGTCTTCCAAAGAAGCAGCTTCTACCTCTCTCTCTTCTCCTCACTTCCCCCCCAATTTCTCTTTCTCTCTCTGCCTCTCTCTTTCCTCCTCCCCCTTCTCCCCCTTTTCCTTTCCCATTCTCTTCCATAACCCACTAAATAAATACCCACTTTCTCTGCATGGTGTGCCTAATTGGTCTCTGTCTCTCACCTACCACATGACTTCCTGCCTGGGACTGGCTATCTTCGTGGCCTGCCGTGGTCGGTCTTGTGGCCACTCAGAAATGGCACTGTTTTATTTTTACCATAACAGGGATGGCAGCAAGTATGTGCCACCATCCCTGGCTAAAAGCCTAATTTTTTTCAATGAAAGTGCACGTACAGTAAGAGTACTATTCAGGAAGGCTGACAGTACTAATCTTCCTTTAAAGATGAGTATCAAGATTATTAATTAATATTAAAGTATTTAATATTAATAGTAATTTTTACTTCAAGTATTCTGTGTGTTTCTTTTAGTTTCCCTTCAGTTTTATTTAAAACAGAGTCTCACTCTGTAGACCAAGCTGGCTTGGAACTCACTGGGTAGCCCAGACAAACTTGTACTTAAGGCTATCCTCCTGTCTCAGTTCCCCAAGCACTGGAATCGCAGCCATATGCCATCAGGTCACCTTAGGGGAGAAGTCTCTGCCATTAGGAGGACAATGTCTGACTCCAGGTTCTTGCTGCATCGCCACAGCTATGAAAGGCCAGCCCCGTGAAAGGACAGGATCTTGGCAGTTTGTGACGGGGTGGGGAGCCAAGGGAGTGTTCCATACAGGAAGATGGAGGACTTCACAGGACCCCTGGAATACGATGTCCAGGTGACAGGAATCTGCTTTATATGACTACTGTCACACAATCAATGAAAACGTTCTCCCTGTCAGGGCAGCCTTCCCCACATCCCCTTGAGAAACCACAGTATACAGCAAGCACTTAACAAGTGCTGCTTTCCTTCTGTGCGTCTCTCCACCGTGATAAGCAAGCCTGGGACCACTTGCCACTTCACACTGGTGAGGGTGTCCTGGACTGTCAGGCTAAGGAGATTTCCAAGGTTGGGGCTGAGCTGTTGTTGAAAGCCACTGAGTGTGTTCCACATGATCTAGATGACTGTCACAGGGAGATAGATGGCCGTGAGAAGACACCAGGCAGGGGGCAGGGGCTGGGGAAACTGCTCAGTGGGTAAAATGCACGCCTCCCAAGTACTCGGACCTGAATTTGATCTCATTACAAGCTGAGTTCAATAGTGAGTTCAAAAGTGAGTTCAACACTTGGAAACCTGGTGTTGGGGAGGCAGAGACAGGAGGAGCCCTGGGGTTTCCTGGCCAGAAAGTAGAACCGAATCTGGGAGCTACAGGCTCAATGAGAGACCTAGTTTAAAAAAAAAAGGTGGAGAATGAACTTGGAAAACACCAATTCAATCTCTGGCTTCCATATATGATTGTGCACATGCACACATGAGTGCACTCACATGAGTGCGCGCGCGCGCGCACACACACACACATACGACAGCTAACAACTATACTGAGTAGCTGTTAAAATGGACGCAGTTTGTCTTCTTGCCGAAGACAAGAGAAGGGGAGAAGGAGGCAGCTTCTACCCCCTGCACCACTTCTGCTAACCCACCCCCAATACCCAACTCCTGAGGAACTCGGAGCAGGACACCTTCAGGTTGAAAATGGACAGAGGCAGAAAGAGGGTATGGCTGCTGGTGGCCAAAGCCCAGAGGCGAATTGGCACTCTCCTTCGGAGCGCCCAGATTCCGGACTTGGCTCCTCCTGGGGAGCGAGAGATCTCTGCTTGCATGGCCACTAGTGGGGCGGTGGTGGAGGAGGCCACCCTCCACTCAGATGCGTTCTAGACCAAAGACGCCCCCACAAACAGCTGGAGGTGAGGCGGTCCATCTCTCCCGCTCTCCAAAGCAAATTTTTCCTAGACACAAACCTTCACCTTCTTTGAATCCCCAAAGTGAGTAAAAGGTTGGAAGGCTTTCGTGGTTGCTTCAGTTTAAAATGCTTTTTCCAGCTGCAATTTTTCCTTAGTCTGGAATTTTGCTCTTTCTGCTTCAAACTTAACTATGAATCCAAGTTTAAAATCTCTGAAAATGCTATTGTAAATAGCATTTGTGTAGATCAGGCATTTGGGCAGGCCATTTTTAACCAGGAAATAGTTTCCTACCAAGATGACTCTATCCTCTCTTGGCACCTCAGTTTACCTCACTGCGTCCCTCCCCATCTGAAATTTGAGGGAATAATAGAAAGTCACCAGCAGGGCTTCAAATGGAAGGACTAGCTAAGTTTACTGACTTATTTAAGTGTTAAGAGATAGTTAAGTTGGTGAAGTATAAAACCAAACACCCAAGTTCCTTGTCCAAAATCCATGAGCCAAGTGTGGTGGTACAGGTTGTGGGTGTGACGCAAGAAGACTGAGACAGGAGGATCCCTGGGTGTCACTAGCCAGCCAGCCTAGCCTAACCAGCAAGCTTCAGGCCAATGAGAGCTAGGTGGGGCCAGGCAGTGGTGGCACACACCTTTAATTCCAGCACTTGGGAGGCAGAGGCAGGCAGATCTCTGGGAGTTCGAGACCAGCCTGGTCTACAAGAGCTAGTTCCAGGACGGGCTGCAAAGCTACAGAGAAACCTTGTCTTGGAAAAACAAAACAAAACAAACAAACAAACAAAAATCTAGGTGGATGACACCTGAGGAACAGCAGCCAGAATTGACAGGTGGGGAGGGACCCAGCGGAGAGGGTGGGAGGATGGCTGGTGTAAAGGTTGAAGGAGAAGGGATTTCCAAAGCTTCATGGCTGTTTAGGAGCTTTCTCATTGACTTGGGGCCTGTGCTCTGGGAAGTTTAGGCAGTTTCCTATTTGGGAGTGGTGGTGTAAAAAATTACCTATCAGGAGTTAAAGAGATGGCTCTGTGATTAAGAGTACTGCTCTTCCAGAGGTCCTAAGTTCAATTCCCAGCACCTACATTGTGGCTTACAACCATCTATAGTGGGATCTGATTCCCTCTTCTGGCATGCAGGGGATACATGCAGATAGAGCACTCATACCTTAAAAAGTCCATAAATAAATTTTAAAAATTAAAAAAAAAGAATTGGCTATTACTTGAGTGCTCAAATTAGCCTAGAGGCAGAGGTCCATCACCACATGAAGGTGAACCCATGACACTTGGATGATTCTGGCTAGTGTCCGTCATTTTTCTTAATGTCCCAGAGAGGGGGATTTCCAAGGAAATGCATCGAGAGCCCTGTACTCTGGTTTGTGTCAATGTGGTCATTGTATCCCCTGCAGGTCCAGTGTTGTCCTCCAACCCTATTTCCAGGGAACCTTCTCCTTACCAGACCCCTCGGGGCCATACTAATTTCTACACCAGAAATTCCATTCCTCTGTAGACATTTCCAGCACATCTCTCCTGCACCCCTTGTGCCAATCCAGCTGTAAGGTACCTATGCGATCTCAGCTGAGCCAAGCTGCCCTTGACTTTTTCAACACCCTATGATTTCACCCATCTCTTTTGGGCAGCACAGCCAAGAACCAGTCTTTGCACTTGGGTGTGTGCATGCATGTGTCTTCATGTATGTGTTTAATATGAGCCTTGCGTATCAAATTGGGTGTTCATGCTTGCAAGGCCTGAGCTACCTTCTCAGCCCTGTACGTGACCTTCAATGATCTCTTAGAGTTGTTTTAACTGTCCCTGAAGGAAAAGGTTGTGTCTGAAGCTTGTTCTGGATGTCTGAACTGCCTCTCCCTGCGGCACGTGCTTCATGGAGAGAGACTCTGAAAGTCTTCACTGGGCCTGCAGTAGACACGTCTATGTTTGCACAGCTTCCCTTAATGTCCATGGGCTCTGACCAGAGTTTGCCCCTGGCCTTACCCAATTACAGGAAAAATAGTGTTCAAAGCAGGAAGCTAGTTCCACGAATCCCCATTTCCTCTGTTGGGCAATGAGCGAGCTGCATGGGCACAGCATCTGCTGACACACAGAACACTCATTCGGGTTGATTTCGTTTATGTCAGAAAAAGACTATTTCCATTCAAGTCACACGTGGTGAAGGATAGTGTGGTTTTTCTGTGACCTTGAGGGAGTCATTTTTCTGCCTTCAACTGCAGCTTCCTCTTCTATAATTTTCCAGTTCCAAGTCTTGGGAGGTTCTCTGGTTTTGTGGCTACTCAAGGCTTCTAGCAATGCATCTAGCAGATTTGTTTGTAGACAAGGGGAAAGACTCTGGGTTTCCCCCTTGGTTCTCTGTTCTGGGCCTGGTGTTCATAGATGGAGCTAGAGCTGTTTGCTATCAGTGATCTGGGCTTTCTCTCTTGTCCGGATGAATGTAGCTAAAGCTGTTCACAGTTAGGAACCCGGACCTGCCTTCTGTTGACTCTAAGTCCTTATCATCCGCTAGCTACACCTCCATGTTCACTCTGAGGATGGTGGGATTAACTGGTCTGCTCAGGGACATCTAAGACCCATGTTTGCCTTGAGGACCGTGGCATTAACTGATACACTGATGACTTGTTTGTAGAAAAATCTTTTGTTAATCCTCTTCCCACCGCATAGGCCCAATAGTGAAGTCTTCTGCTTCTAGATTTTTCGATGGGGCCCTGAGGGAAATTCAAGACACGCACCACTGACTCATAGAGAAACACATGGAGGCTTTATTAGATGCCCTTTCTCCCTGTTTTATGCGGTGTGAGTAACAGCAAGACCATCTACCACTGCCAGCTGTCATTTCATGAGTTTCTGTTTCTGATTTAGATCTCTGCTGTGTCATTTCAAGTGTCACACCTTGGGGACCCATGTTATGGATAAGACAGGAGGTGATTTTCACTCATCAAAAATTGGCCCTGGTGTTTGACAGGGACAGGAGGAAACCATTCAGTGATTAGGCTTTGAAGTGAATGCTAACATCCCCAGAAAGCGGTGATCACTGCGTGAAGAGAGAGAGCTAAAGTTAAGTCTAATTAAGAAATGTCCATTACCTAATGGCTGCTTGGGTTAATAGCTTTTGAAGACAACTAATTTATTTGGGGGACATTTTCAAAGCAAGCTGATTGGAGGCATAATGTTTGAGCTTCTAAAGGATTTACCAAAGAAGGTATTGCTCAGTGGGACGCGACAGGGGGATTACCGCTCCTTGTTCTGTGGATTTGGTGTGATTTATGTGCCTTGACTTCTATGTACACTCAAAGACACGACTCTCCTTTGAAATGTACAAGTAATAATGTCGGGGGCCAGAGGGGAGGGGCAGCAAGAAAGCAAAAGAGAAAACCCTGAGTTTCAGAAGAAAGTAAGCTATTTGGATGAAAACTGACAGCACCCAGGGGCCAGGGATCTTGTACTCCTCCACCTACTAAAAGCTCATCAAATAGAAGTGCACGTGCAGCAAAGAAAAAGGAAGAGGAAAGCCATCCGTTTGGACTGAACATGTGTCAGCCTAACAACATGAGACGGGGGGAGCCATATGATTCCATTTCTGATCCCGTTCCCTGTGAAGTTCACTACTATCTGCTTCTAATTATTGCTCACTTCAAGAGCAGGACAACGGAGATGCGCGAGAGGACTTTGAAAGCATTCTGGGCCTTCCCGAAAGCTTTGAGAAGCATTTCTTTGGAAACATTTCTGCTGAGGCAGCAGGCTGGGTGTGAGTGGGTGTAGGGATGGGTGTCTGGGCTTCCCCTTTTCAGATCTGTTTACCTTACACTCATCTCCATGGAAACAAGGCTTGCTTCTGAGGTGACTTGAGGGTTGCCCACAGAGGAACAAACAGAGAGATACAGAGAACTGAAATTTTCCTGTCGTCCTAAGAAGGTCATCCATGGCAAGGGACCCCGAGTTCCTCTGAGCTCCTCCTTAAGCCATGATTTCTAGTGAGTTCCTGCATTTAGCCCTCAGAACTAAATGACAGATGATCTTTGTGCTGCAGACAGAAACCTTCAACCCTGAACACTTACTCAAATCATAAGTAATCCACCGAGATTTGCACCCGGGTCTGTCTGATTCTGATACCCAGGTTCTTTCTATAAAATGGCACCCCAAGAGCTGTGACCTCTCCTCCCACCTCCAAACATTTCCCAGAATGACATAAAACATGCCGCATTTCATGTCACCTTCTTGAGGGTAAAGAAGATGCTGGGGAGAAAAGAGCATCTAGGAAAAGAGAAATGGAGCAGATAACCCAAGTATGGAATCAGGAAATATTTAGGCAGCTCTGAGTTTCCCCAGCAATACACGGGGGTGACCTGCTAAATACTGACTTCCTGTGACAACCTCTGAAATGTGTATGGAGAAGAAAACAAGACAGCCACACTGTCTGGAGACACCACTAGTACGTGACCCACAGTAGGACTTCAGAAAGTGGGAATTACCTTGATCTCTGTGGGAGACATCCTGAGGTTCAATGTATCTGAGACATTAGGGGTAGACCTTGTATGGTGTCCCAGGTCTCAGGCCGTGAAGTTAAAGACCTCAGGCATCAGCAAACATTCTGGAAAAAGCATGCCTGTAGGATGAGGAGGCATGGTGTAAATCTAGAAACCAATTGTGCTGATCCAGAATGAGGGAGTCCAGTGAGGAGGTCACCCTCCAATTGGAAATCCTGAAGCAGGCAGGAAGCATTCTGGGGGAATGGAGAGACTTAATTACCCACGTGCACAGGCCAAGTAGGAAGGGAAGCCTCATCTCCCCCTTCACTGCTTTAATTGGATACAATTTCAGATTCTCACAGAGAATCCCTATGCACCCACACACTTTCCCTTGCAGTCCCCAGGTGCTAAGATTGCACCCCAGGGCTGCATACCCGAAGCTGCATCTTCTATCTCTAGCTGACCTATGTCATCGAGAGCTACTATACCTCATCAGCTCTATGACTTTCCTGAATTGTTTGAAGCATGAGGCCTCTTTAGTACTTGGTATGCATTTCCTAAACACAAGAATATTCTCTGTCAACACGGGGTGTGATCGCGTTAGGGAAATGGACATGGATACCTTATTGTTACAGAGTGGATAGGTCTTGTCCAAGTCACACCAACTGTCCCAGGGCTGTCATTTAAGATTGTTCCAGGACACAGGTTTGCCCAGCTGCCATATCTCAGCCTCTGGAAAATCTATAATGGCCCCGCAATGCTCATCTTTCATGATGTTTACATTTTGCAGTTAATCTTGAGGTTAATGTTTTTCCAGTTAGTTTGTTTGATGATTCTCTGTGGGTAAATTCAGGTTATGGGTTTTATATCCCAAATGGGATTTTTGGGGTTGTAGAGATGGCTCAGTGGTTAAAGGTGCTTGCTGGGTCCTGTTCCAAGTACCCATGTCAGATGGCCCACAACCCCCTGTAACTCCAGCTCCAGGGCGTCTTCTCACCATCTTCTAGCCTCCAAGAGACACACATATGTGCGCACACACAGTTGAAAAATAAAACAGAGAGAAAAAACATGAAGTTGTGTGGGTAGGGAGGTAGAAAGGATCTGGAAGGAATTGAAGGGTGGGAAAGCATGATCAAAGTACATTGTATGAAAAAAAAAGTATTTAAAAACCCAATGTGGCCGTGTCTTCCCATTGCATCACTCTAGAAAGCAAGTGTTGGTATAACACTCCTGACTCAGAATGTTAAATTCGGGCCCCTTGGTTAAGGTGCTGTCTGCTTGCTTTTTCCCACCTCATCTTATCATTATTAAGAATACGGAAGCCAGCATAGAGGCCAACGTCTCTAATCTTCAGGAAGCTGAGGCAGGAGTGTTACTGAGAGATGAAGACTACATAGTGGTTCTAGGCCAGCGTGGACTACAAGCCTGAGACCCTGTTTGGAAACAAACAAGGGCTGGAGAACCAGTCAAGTGCTTCCCACGCAAATGAGAGGACCCGACTTTAGCCTCAGAACCCATGTAAAGGAGCTGGTCATAGTGTACAATCCCAGGGCGGGGGAAGTTGAAACGGGAAGACCATGGGGCTCACAGGCCATCCCGCTTAGCCAAACTGGGGAGCCCCAGGCCGGTGTGATAGCCTGTGGATTGGATCTCAGAAATGCCTTCTCGTGTCTCACTAACAGTTCTCGGAAAATCCAGTTCATTGTTCACCACCTAAGGTCCTGCCCCTAGTTCCTTAATCACAGCGACTGCTCTTCGTTTCTTTCTCTCCTGATGTTAAGCTCAGTCTCCACCACCATCCTTACCCCTCTCTGCTGTCTGAGGCAGAGTCTCACTGTGTAGTCCAGGCTGGCCAAGATCCTGGCTCTGGCTTCCTCAGACTGGGATTCTAACACACACCACAGCACCTGCCCTAGCTTCAGCATGTTTCCTGAATGCCTGTTTTGGCCTCCCAGTCTGCTGAGGGTCGCATCGTCTCTCACGACCGCTCTTTCACACTGTGGCCCAGACTCTAGGGCAGTGGTTCTTAACCTGAGGGTCACATATCAGACACGCATTAAGTAGCATTTAATCTACCATTACTAAATATAAGATATCCATATTAGGATTCTTAACTGTAGCAAAATGACAGGTATGAAGTAGCAACAAAAGTAATTTTATGAGTGGGGGTCACCACAGCATGAGGAACTGTTTTAAAGAGTCACAGCATCAGGAAGCCTAGAGCATTTCCTTAACGTTGAGAAGGATTCTGTGATTTCCTAAGTGTGTGGGTTTTGTGTGTTTGTGTGCGTGCGCACATGTGTGCCATTTGTTCATTCCTGTGTGTGAATGCAGACATGTGCATGTGCCAAGACTTACATGGACATTAAAGAACAGCCTTAGGCCTCAGGCCTCACTTCTTGTTTGGAGGTAGGGTCTCTCTCTCTCTCTCTCTCTCTCTCTCTCTCTCTCTCTCTCTCTCTCTCTCTCTCTCCTGCTTGTGCTAGTCTAGTTGACCTTGAATTTTCAGTAATTCTTCTGTCTCCACCTACCACCTCCCTTCAGGGGTGCTGGGATTACAGATGTGAGCACTATTGCATTCAGCTTTTACATGGTTCTGGGGATTTGAACTTAAGTCCTCAGGCTTTTATGGCAGTCATTTCTGCCCACGGAGCCTCATCCTCAGCACCAATGTGTGTGACTTCAACCCTGTCCTCAGCACCAACGTGTGTGACTTTAACCCTGTCCTCAGCACCAATGTGTGTGACTTCAACCCCAACTGATAATGGTCCTTACTGCCTCGTGCATTGTCTATGGACTTGAATGTCCCAGCCAAGTGAAATTGCCTCAAAATTCTCTAGATCATGAGCTTCTACATTTAACGTGGACCATCAACATTTTGAGGAGCACCTCTCGGAGCCCCTCCTCCCGCTCTCCATCCTGCCCTATTCCCAGACTCCAGAGAGATGCAGAAGTGTCACGAGGTGAGAGGTGAGCCCTTCCTCTGCTCCACTGAAATCTGATGGGATGTCTCTTGCCTTAATCACCACCAAAGACTGTGGCTCCGTGGGGAGGGCAGGAAGGACAGCAGCTCCTAATGAAGGGTGTGTGGAAGTGACAGGAAGAGAGCATTTGGATTAGGGAAAGCAATTCCTGACAGTGTCATTTAAGAAGAAATCAGCAGATGTGTGCTCGTGGCTTGAATAACTCAGCCTGTAGCAATCCAGGGAATTACAACCAACTTCTCCTCTCGTTTCCTATATGAGCTGTTCCCCTAAGATTTCTGTTTTCACTTAAAAACTCAGGTTTTAAAAAAATGTGCATTGCATCTTAACAGAGGCCTCTCTGGCACTGTAGTAGGTATAGGGCAATCCCAGTCTAGAGTCAACCCTGCAGTGGGAAGGCAGGAATGGACCTTACCGGAAGACAGGGGTGACACCAAGGAGCCCTGATGTTGTAGGAGGAAAGCTGGGCAGAAACAGGAGAATGGAGCATCCTCTCTTCCATTGGAGTGACCAGGATGTATGTCACACAGAGGCAGGGGCATCGGAGCTGGCCAGTCAGCAGGCTAAACTCCAGTAAAGATCAAGGATCCAGATCTTGGGATCACGAAAAGCAAACTGAGAGTTCATGACCAGGAGAGAGATGGGATCATATTGCATTCGTTTCAGAATGTGCTAGAGGTCAGATCAGGCTCAGTGGGACTAGTTAGAGGCGTGCTGCCCTGGTCCAGGCCGGAGATGATGCTGGCATGGATTAGACTATGGAATCTCCGGCTCCTTCCATCTTTGGGGGACCTGCCAACGACCTCACTAATTAAACCCCTGGAGGGATGAATGGGCAGCTTTCCCACTTACTCAGATGGGGAGATGACAGAAGGAGCCAGAATCAAGGTATTTCTGTCCCACAAGAGGGACGGGAGAAGCAGAGACCATGGGTCCACACGGAGCCCAGGAGTGTGGTTGCTGAAGCCGGAAGACCAAAGACTCCCCTGGCAATGGCCACAAAGCCATTGATTTACACCTTCTGCACCCGCCTCCTGTCATTTCACTCAACAGATCTTGAGAACAACAGGTCTGTTGTAGGAAATTAAAACTGAGTTAGGGCTGAACATTTGGCTGGGATAAGCCAGTCCCCCAGTCCAGCTAATCTTCCGAGTGGGGGCCAAACGAAGTCAGTGAATGGGTGTGCTGACTTGCAAGGACAAAGACGAGTATCAGGAGTCACGTACAAAGTCTCGTACAAAGTGGCTTTCCCTTCTGTGACAGACTCACGTGTAGTCACAGTGCTGACACACACTGGCCAGCTCCTTCCTCTCTGCACTCCTAGTTCAATTCATTTCCGCTGTTGCCACAGCCAGAGTTATCTGAGGGGGTCTTACTCGATTGGCCTGTGGGCATGTCGGTAGGGCATTTCTTAATTGATATTAATGCAAGAGGGCCAAGCCCACGGTAGGTGGCGTCATTCCCAGGCAGACAGTCTTGGGCTGTGTAAGAGCTGGCTGACATGAGCCAGAAGCAAGCCAGTGAGCAGCCTTTCTCCGTGGGTTTTGCTCAAGTTCCCACCTCCGGTCTTCAGCTCCTACCCTAGCTTCCCCGGATAACACTGTAATCTGCGTACTGAAACCAACCCTCTCCTTCTCAAGCTTCTTTCAGTCAGAATGTCTTATCACAGCAACAGGAAATCAAACTAGACCTGAAATATTCTGCTAATAACAGGAATGAAAAGACGTTGATATGGTAGAGGCCAGACTCACACCTTCACCCAGCTCTAATGAGGCTGAGGCAGGAGGACTGCTGTGAGCTCCAGATCAGCATCACTACAAAGTGACGTGCTTCCTCATAAAACTAAACAATAGCAATAATAACAAGGAGGATAGTGTAATGATCCTCACTGATCATAGTATTTCCTGAGCCGGAGGCATTCGGCCAAACATCTCAGGCTAACAATCGACCCTGTATGGCAGGCTTCTGTTACCATATTTACAAACAACATGAGAAAGCTCACACTTAAAGGGATTAACGGACTTGTCCGAGGCTACAACTCCTATGCTCAAGGGAGTAGTCTCAGTACTGTGAGACTGACCACCTAGCCTATGGTCCATTGATGTCATGAATGGGCTTCATGTGAGTTAATCTATTTATGGGCATGTCTCTACAAATGCCACCCTTCGGAGCAGGGACTGATGGCCTGGGAAACGTGCGAAACCCTGGTGTAACAGAGAAAATGATCCGCTGGTAGGGCCGTCAGATTGGAGACTCAATAGCTCCGTGAGCGTATGGCCTTGGGGAACCAGTGCTGAGTCAGCCCTGTCTTGGCAAAGCCAAGCTGGGCTTTCAGGCTCTTTTTCTCTTCTGCCCCATGGCTAGGAAGTCTTCTCCAAGAGGCTGGCTTCGTGTCCTCAGGGTCATCCTGCAACTGATATACTCTGTGACTGCCTGGTCTGGGGTGCCCCAGGTGGGAGATTCGAATCCTAAGGACACCCTATACTGTGTGGTCCAGGCTATGGCTAGGCAGAAACCTCATCTAAAATGATAGACCATGGGCCGATGTTGCGGGGAGGCCCTCTCTAGACACGCCTTGGGGTAAACGGTGAAAAAGCATGGCACCAACAACGCTACCCCCTCCCAAGGTTCTATTGGCTCAGGAGGCCGGCTCTGCTGCGTTGTCCTTTCCTGATTGGCATCTCCGGATGGCTGTCTCTGCCTCAGCAGCCTCTGGGTGTAGAGGCAGGCCTTAGGTTGGCTCAGGGAGGAAGTGCCTGCTGCGCATGCTCCTGCGGGCTGGTTTCAACAAGGTGAGACTTGGGAGTCTGACCTGCAGTTTCCCTACAGGCAGGGCTGTAACTCAGTTGGTAGAGTATGTGCCTCTCCCCAGCATCAATAAGCCAGATATGGCAGAGCTAACCTGTAATCCCAGCACTTAGAGGATGGAGACAAAAGAGTCAGGAGTTCAGCACCATCTTCAACTACCTAATGAGTTCAAGGTCAACCTAAGACACTTGAGAAACCATCTCAAGGGTGAAAAATAGGCAGGAAGTTATAGGAGTCCAAATTTCCCTTGATAATGTCTCAAAGCCACGGCTTACATCTTCTGGCCATCACTGGTACCGCTTCCACCTAATAAATCTGTAGCTCTGACTGTCCTAGAACTCACTCTGTAGACCAGGAGGACCTTGAACTCACAGAGATCTGCCTCCCTGGATGCTGGGATTAAAAGCATGTGCTACCACTACCCAACCCTTTTAATTAATTTGAAGAAATCGTGTGTGTGTGTGTATGTTCTTCTGGTCTCCCCTACCTTTTCTCAGTCAGTCCCAATTGAATCACATGCTCATTGAAACCAGAGAAGCATTGAGTCACTATCTTGCCTGTGTTTCAGTATGTCTGGGGTACTGCAATGATATACCTGACAGGATTCTTTATAAAGAAAAAAGGCTTTGTGGTTATGGCTCTGGAAGTCTGAAGTCAAAGGGCTATATCTGGTAATGGTCTTGCCTGGAGGGTTCCAAGTGAGCCATAGACAGAGAGTGTGGGTTGTGAGACAGGATCATCTATTCCATCGGTTGTTTCTGCCAGGCATTTTTGTCTCAGCAATGAGAAATGTAACTACCCTGTCTGCATGTGGCGTCCTGCTTCATGATATTGAAGTGCAGGGAAATGGTGGGAAGGAGGCAAGATAGGGGCCCTAGGTACTGTTGGCACCCAACCCAGACTCCCTGGGATTGTTCGACACTAAGAACTCAACATTGCCCCTTGGCCCTCGAGGAACCCACCAGGAGCTGGTCAGCTGAGAGGGTTGACTCATCGTCTCAGGATAAGCCACCGACAATGACTTCCTGCAATGCCATACAGCCCACCAGCTCCCTGTGCAAATCCCACCGTGGAGACGTCCTACCGTCAGAACAAATAGAGATCTCTCACATACAAAAACATTTAGTGTGTAATAGTTCAGATACAACCTGCTTCAGACACAGCTGGATCTAAGTGCTCTAAAGACATCTGTGTGCACTTGTCTCTGTTGGCTTCATCTTCAGACGCTCTTCCATCAGAGGGCCTTGCTGAGCCCCAGCCGACTGCCTGATTGAAGAGTACAGCAGAAAGAACCTCTGCTCCTCAATCATGCTAGCAAAAAGCCTTGGAGAAGCCATAGTTCTCACATTTTCAGCTCTTGTTGACCTGTAGAGTTTTATCAAAAGAAGGGCCAGTGGGCTCTGGGCAGACAGTGCCATGGTGGCTTCCAACATACGGAAGAACCGAAGTCTCAAATAACAGAGAGTCTTTATGATGTTGCCAGAGGGCCTGAGGACTTTAACACATCCAGTTGCTCAAGCTGTAGGACATGAGCCACCCCTGAATGAATACCAGTCACACAGCGAGGTGCTGCCACAGAACTGGAGGTGGCAAAGCTCCACGTTGGAGCCCCTGGGGCTTGTCTGGCTCTTAGGAGGATTTCTGAATTTCATTTCATTATTATCCTTCTCTTTCTGGCCTGTGTTCTCTCCAGCCTTTAGAGCAAAAGCTCATCCTCAGAATGCTGCACACAGTTGTGTTTTCCTCAGATCACATACACTGCACCCAGGTGAACACACAGCACAGGCATTCAGCAAGGTAGGCACACTCGGTGTCTCTTTCTGTTTTACTCCCTCCGTTCATTCATTCATTCATTCATTCTCTCCTTCTTTCCTTTCCTTCTCTTTCTTTCCTTTCCTTCTCTTTCCTTCCTTCCTTCCTTTCTTCCTTTCTTTCTTTCTTTCTTTCTTTCTTTCTTTCTTTCTTTCTTTCTTTCTTTCTTTCACTGTTGATGTGATAAACTGCCCTGATGAAAGCAACTTAAGGGTATATTCTGGCTCACAGGAGCATGAAGTAGCTGATAAAACACATCAGCCATCTGGAAGCAGAGGGCAGTGCATGGTTGTACTCGGCTCACTTTCTCTATTGAAGACAATCCAAGTCTCATCCCAAATGAGGGATGGGGCTGGGAGTCTCTCACCTTCATTAATCAAGGGAGTCCACACAGGCATGTGTAGAGACCAGCCTGGCTGTGATTCTAGAGTTTGTTAAGTTGACAATTGAAACTGTCATCACTACTCTTACCTATGGTCAACCTGACCCCCAACTGCCTGGAGTGAGGATCTGGCTGGCTGGCTGTAGGTGGAAGGGAAGGAAGAGCCTGTGGTGAAAGCGGCAAGCTGTTTGCTTGTGCTGTGTTGAGAACAGAGGCTAGTTTTAAAAGAAGATCAACACTTGACAAGACAAAGTATGAGACATAGAGGAAGATGAACAAGAAAGCTTTTTGCTGGGTATAAGATAAGCAAGTTAGGCAGATAAGAAGAGGGACCTGGCTCTGGGTAAGTGACATGGTAGCCTGCAATGCCCTTGAAGAACATATGTAGAACACTATTGTTCTTTCATACATTCTTGCTCCTAGTACAGAGAACTGTCAGAGACTTAATTGTAGGGAAGGGTTGATGTGGGATTCCTCTCTGTATGCTGTGAATATCATTGGTTAATAAAGGAACTGCTTTGGGTCTATAGCAGAGCTATAGGGGAACTGAGCTAGGTTGGGAAAACTAAACTGAATGCTGGGAGAAAGAAGGGTGGAGTCAGGGAGAAGCCATGTAGCCCCTGCCAGAGATAGACGCTGGATGGAACTTTACCCGGTAAGCCACAGCCACATGGCGATACACAGACTAATAGAAATGGGTTAAATTAAGATATGAGTATTAGCCAATAAGAACCTAGAGCTAATGGGCCAAGTATTGTTTTAAATAATATAGTTTCTGTGTGATTATTTAGGGGTTGAGCAGCCGGGAACCAACAAGCAGCTCCTAACAACAAATTGGCACCCATGTGGCCAACTAAAATCCACTTAAAACCTGAGAAAGCTTAAAAAGGAATCCTAGACACAGAAGAACAGAGTTAAGCGTGATTTGGTGGAGGCATTTTCTTGGGTGAACTCTGTTTGCTAGAACCAAGAAGAAACATGGCTCCTTTAAGAGAGTTTTTCCTGGTTCAGCAGTAGCAGAAAAAAAAAAGCCATGCTGTTTTGAAACTGTGGCTTCCTGGGCCATGCTGCCAGCATGAATTCTGAATCTTTCAGGAGACTGAGCATTTAAATGGGGATTGTAAGCAGCGTGTTACAAACTGCTTAATGGTTTGACATAGACCCGCTGCACACTTGGACCTGGGGCGGTGTGCACAGCTCAGAGGCAGTGAATGGACCTCCTTGACCATGTTGGACTGGGTGAAACAAGCAGGAAATTCCATATATGCCCTAGTAATGCTGCAGCTTAAGTTTTTAAGAAGCACTTAGCATTTTAAGAAGTGTTCCTGTACAGTAAAGAATTACAGATACACAATAGAACACATTCAGACATGAAAGATCTCTAAATGGATCACAGTGTCGGATAACTGTATGTAGGCTTGGGAGAGAGAATAAAAAGAATATAGATAGTTATAAAAAGAAATAAATTGTTAAAATACAAAGCAAAGTCTTTAAAGAGACAGAGTTTAGATAGTCACAGATTAAAGAAATAAAAAAATAAGCCACATAAAGATGGACCATACTCAAATAGTCTGAATTATGTATATTATTGTGTTTTCTTTAAATTTTTTTGACTGTGAAGGAGCTAAGTAATCAACATATATACTTTAATGGTATCTTGTCTTTAAAATTTGGGTCTAAGGATATGTTGCTTTGGAAAAGAGATTATTCTTTTGTTTCCACAGAGGATGAGAACCTGGGGAATCATTCTAAACTAATGTGGTTTGATGGACTAAGACTCCCTGAAAGGTTGCCTTGAACACCCTTCAAAAAATTACTTCACCCAATAAACAGCAGAAAACAGTTTGGAGAAAACTATGCCCATATTCCCAAATATTGTTTATAAATGTTTGTTTACATATAAAGAGGGATATGATATAGATATGAATAATTTGCATTGGTATGGATCTTGGTAGAGTGATAAAATTTAAAGTCAAGTCTGTTACATGTCTCATTTTAAAATGTAATGTATAATTAAGAAATATAGGATAATAGATTATCATCTATAATGGTCAAGCTTGTAGTCATGATAGTTAGATTTTATAGATGTACAGAGATGTATTTCAGATGGATAGGGATTCTTGAAAACTTTCAAAGACTTTCAGAATATGGCATTTAAAGTGTTTTAATAACTTAAGATTTATCATGACAATGAGACACATCTGCTCCTGGCAGCACCAATCTACTTTAAGAGGAAGATGAGAATTGAAGAGACACCTTATAGAGTTGGTTAGCCATTTGGGCAAGAAACTGTTCTTGCCTGGGCTACTTGATGAACTGAACATTCAGGACCCACAGAGAGATGACTGCTGAACTTGCCTAAAGGCGAGACCGTCCTTCAGAATTCCTGTTTCATGAAAGAGTCTCCAAGACATTCTGCAGAATGAAGAACATCTCCAGGAAGCGAGAGAGCATCAAGCAGGCCCAGGCCTCTGCCCTTTCCTCGGGCTGGCACCTTCCACTGTCTCATGGAGAGCTAGGGGTTTAGTCCAGCAGCGGGTAGAGTGCTTGCCCTGGGCACAGCCGCCAGCTTCACATAAGCCAGTAGTATTGGACCACACGATATCTCTGCACTGGAAAGTGGAGGCATCAAAAATGTGAGGTCATATTGGCTTATATAAGGACCAAGGCCAAGATAACCATGTAAGACCTTGTATAGTGAAGACCTTTGGAACCCCAGGTGGAGGGAGGACCGTGCACAAGGGCTTGTTCCACCTGCTGCAGATGCCTGAATACAGAGTTAAACTTTTCTTTCATAACAGCGTTTAAATAATGGTTGAGATGTTGCTTCTTTTTACAAATTCATCTTGTGTGTGGAAAATAACTGTAAATCCTCATCAGGGCTTTTTCACAAATGTGTCACTTAAGCTTCCTGAATGCCTGTACTTTCCCATTCAAGAATTAAAATTGCCCCTTAAAGCCATCTATCATTTCTTACAAAATCAGATGGTGCCTTGCAGGAAAGCTCTGTTTCAGGCTAGCCCAGGAGGCTGCCGGGAAGGCTTTGGAAGCTGCTGGGACTAGAGCTGAGTCCCGTGCTGCACAGAGTGTGTGGGCCTGCCGCTAGCTGGCTGCCAGAGCCAATGTTGGCTCTGCTCATGCGCGCAAAGGGACAGCTCTGCTCAAAGAGATTGCATTTCAGACTCGTGTGAGCAAGCAGGCATCTTGCGCTCCACCTTCCTGGAGTGAAAGGAGAGGAAAAAGAAAGGGACTATGGATTGGGGAGACTTGCCTGGTTTCCATCAAGACCGAGTGGGGCCCTCGACGTGAGAGGGCCCTGGCACCGAGCTGAGCCAGGCGCTGTGTAACACCCTTGAGTCATCATGGAAGGCCCTAGGTGGTGGCTGACGACAAATTGAGGACAGTACAAGCCTTGTTATTTAACTTCTGTCAGGCCCAATCCAGTGGGGCAGAGGCACGGGGAAACCCTTTCACCATGCCAGGGGGAGTCCATTCTAGGGATCAAGATGGATGGATGGGCAGGAGTGTGGGGGGTATTCACAGACCAGCGTGTGTTCTCAGAACTTCTAATGGTAGAGGAGCAAGGTCAAAAAGTTTGGAGGATTCAAATTGCAGAACAAAAACATTTGGAGGCTGCTCCATACGGCAATTGTCGTCAGTCACATCTGTCGTCTCCAGGTGACATGAGGGACATGGGTTCCCTCAAGTTAGGGAGTAAGTTTCATGCATTTAAAAGGTCTGTTTGCCCATCCTAGTAGAGGGCACACGGCAGGAGTGCAGTTCATGGGCGCTGTGGGAGCATCATTCTGCGCTTTAGTGTCTTCCTTCTGATTAGAAAGGACTGGATGGGGTAGGGGGCAAGGCGGTTTTATTTTGAAGTCTTCACAGACTCCGCTCCCACATGGCCCACAAAGAGTGGCTGTTAGGTCGAGGTCCTGCCGTTCCAAGACCCACATGGTCACACATCACATAGGTTCACTAGAGCCATGAGGGCCAGTGCAGGATGAATCTTGCTCGGCTCATCTGCTGCTGGTCTGTCACACGCCCAGAGCAGCCCACTCTCACAGCCTGGTTGTTGTTGTTCAGACTAGCGTGGGATACACGGTAAGCTCCTGTCTCCAAACAGAGATGGCTGAGCGGACAACTCAGTTTGCAAAGTGTTTGCCAAACAAGCAAGAGAACCTGAGTTTAATCCATGTGAAAAGCTAGTCATGGCGTTGCCCACTTATAATCCTAATACTGGGGAGCAGAGACAAGAGGGCCCCCGGGCACACTGGCAGCCTGCCTTTGCCCAATCAGAGAGTTCCAGGCCCAACAAAAGGCTTTGTCTCATAAATCTAAGTAGATAGTTCCTGAGGAAAGACACCCAAAGATCTTTGGCCATGGTGTGTCTGTCAATACCTACCCACACAGGTGTACCGAATGAAACCACACACATAAAAAACTATATATACTGAGATCAAAAACTTTCCAGTCAGTACACAGTAACTTGATTTCCCCAAAGCCTGAAGATGTGGGTGATTGCTCAGCTGACTCACAGGAGCAGTGGGCTCATCTCCAATCTTAAAACTCTCAGTGTCTGGAGTGAACTTGCTGCCTGCCCGGCAAAAGTGAGCTCTTGGGCTATGCTTCCAATGAACAGGAACCAGTTTAAGTAAAATCGGAAGAGAATTGCCAGGTGAGCTGGCACACATCTGTAATCTCAGCCCTGGGTAGATGGAGGCTGCAGGATCAAGACTCAGGATCGTTCTGGCTATACAATGATGGGTCTAATTTGTTCTGAGACTCTGTCTAAAAGACAGAAGAGGAGGGTGAAGTGTGTGTGTGTGTGGGGGGGGGGATTTCCTAGAGACACGGCAGCTATCCAGTGTCTCCTTATCACTTCTCTGACCACAAAGGGAAGGAAAGGATATACCCATGGCTTGGAACCCTGCCTGGGAAGCACAGTACTCAAGAACACACTTTGAAACCTAATTGGAACACGAGGTTGAGCAATGAGCTTGCTCACTTTTGAAAGTATTTGAAAAGGAATACTGTCCTGGTTACAGTACCTATTGCTGTGATAAAATACCATGACTAAAGGCAATTTGGGGAGGAAGGGGGCCATTTCGTCATACATTTCCACATCAAAGTCCATCAACAAGGAAGTGAGACAAGAGCTCCAGGCAGGAACCGTGGTCTGAGTACTGCTTACTGGCTTTCTTCTTAGGACTTGCTCAGTCTACTTTCTTACACAACTCAGGACCACCTGCCCAGGGGTGGCATCCCCCATATCCATGGGCTGGTCCCTCCCCCATGAAACATTAATCAAGAAAAAGATCCACAGACTTGCTTAGAGGCAATCTGGTTGGAGGTATTTTCTCAATTGAAGTTCCTCTTCCCAGATAACTTTAGCTCGGTTTAAAATTGGCAAAAATAGAAAAATAAAATAAAATAAAACAGAATACATAAAACCCACATTGTCTTTGGCTATATACTTTAAGGACAGTATGCTTTGCAGGAAATAAGGAACCAGCCACAAAAACATATTGAAAAAAATCTCAGCCACAGCCGCAACATGAAATTGGAAGTGGTCTGGACGACTTGAGAACAAGTATGAGCATAAAAATTAGCCTCAGAGGGAGGGGGATAAGCACACAGCTTAAATTCCAGCACTCAGAAGGTGGAGGCAGAAGGAATTCTATGAGCTCAAGGTCATTGTGGGCTAGTAAGTACCAGGCTAGCTCAGGCAACATAGTAAGATCCTGTGTGTTAAGTGCGGGTGGGAGATGGGAGGATGGGGGGCTCCCCAGCATCTAATGATGTCTCCCTTTTGTGGATCCAGTTGCTCATGAGGTGTGCCCCACCTTGTTTCAGGACAGGCCTTAGTCACGCTGATTGGCTCAGAGGGAGGAAGTTAGTGGAAGCCAAGTGAAACCCAAAGCTTGGGTCTGGAAATGTGGGGTCAACACACTGAGCGAGGAGCAAAGTTGCTACAGTCATTTTTGCTGCTTGGAAGGCAATCCTCCTGAGAACGAGACATCGATGCTAAGAAGATGTGAGGTAGGAGGAGTGGGGCTCGATTGTTTTTAAACTCTCTGGGACGAACTGTACAAGAAGACCTCCTTGACCTGGGCTTCTGAATTAAATGGCCCTAATAAATTTACTATCCGGGGCCCAGTCAGGAATGAAGAAACTAACCCACGTATTTCGCAATACAGGAAATCAGTGAAAGAGTTTGTTTGTTCTCACTATAACAAAATATGCAAGGCTGTGTGCATTTTTTAAAAAGGGAGGTTTCTGTACGTCACAGGTAGGAGGATTGAAATTGAGACAGCATAGCTTTGGTTCTGGTGAGGGCCCATTAGCTGCCTCAAATCACGATTGATGACGTTGCTGTCTGAGTGCGGGGTGGGGGAGGGGAGGGGAAGCAGATGGCAAGACAGGAAGGCAGAGTGCCCGGCTGTCTGTGCAACCACAACCGTCCTAGCTTACTTTGTGCTGCTGTGATAAAACACTCTGACCTAACACAGCTTAGAAGGGGAAGGGATTCATTTGGCTTATACTTCCAGGTCACAGTCCATCACTGAGGGGAGTCAGGGCAGAACTCCAGCAAGAACTTGAAGCAGAAACTACAGAGGAAGGCCGCTCTCTCGGGCTCATGCTGTAGCATGAGTGTCCAGCATCACCTGCCTTGGGACGCGCTGCCCACAGTGGGCTGTGACTACCTGCATCAGTTACGAATCAATACAACTCCCCACAGACATACCCTACAGGCCACCCTGATGTACGCAGTTCCTCAGTGGAGGCTTTCCTCCCAGACGACTCAAGGCTGTTCCAGGTTGACAATTGAAGCTAACTAGAACAGGAGCCTCTCTTGTGATTAACACAGCGTCCAGCTAGAGCGGCCTTCATCCATTTAAGGATGCTGTCCCCCATGACTTAAGGACCTCCCATTATCCCCAACACCTGAAAAGTTCCCCCTTAACTTCACACATTGGTGACCACGCTTCCAACATCAGAGTGGACACACGCACGCCTTATTCAGCTCTCAGTCTAATGGAGCCATCAGAATGAGGGTGCTGGAGTAGCTCAGAGACAGGTGGTCCCCAAGGCTATGTAGTTAACTATGGAGAGCGTGGTGACTAGAACGTGGAACCTTGGAGGGGAGTCTCATGGACTGGTTGGTGGTGCTGGGCTCCAGGACAAAACTGCAGAGCTTATGTTTGGGTTACTGAAGAGCAAAAGGGTACCAAGAGTTGCTTGATGTCCACACTCCCTCTGCCCCGTCCCGTGGCTTGGTTTCTCATTCCCAGACTGGAGACATGGCATTTGTACCAGTCTGGGATCAAGCAGAGGCAGAATAACCACCTTCCAGTGGCTCTGACTAGGAATATGATTCAAGGATCTTCGATAGGAACTGACCTTCCGCATCAAAGGACTAGCCAAGCTTCTCTGGAGCGCTGCTGAAGCAGCATGGAACCCGACGGCTGGGAAGGCAGCAAGAGGAGATAGATAAAAAGGAGAAGAAAGTAGACACAAGACAGACCCTGTGAGGAAGGACAGGAGGCCCGAGTCAGTGCCCCCCCCCCCCCATCCTCCAAAGCCGGTGCACTTTCTCACGAGATCCATGCGCAAGACCTTTTGGACAGTGAAGGGGAACCCAGGCAAGGCGAATCCACGAGCCCGGCCACTGCTCTCTATAGCCGTGGAAGCCTGGTGGCCATGCTAGTCCTCCAAATCTGTTAGCCCTGCTCTCCTGACTCTACTACATACACCCAGGAAAGGAGACTCTCGGGAGGGCTACCTTCAGCTCAGCCAAGAAGACACATCGCAATGCCACGTAACTGCCCCTGCTCAGGCACACAAAACTATTTCTGTCAGTTTTCCTTTTCCTTCATTTTGAAATTTTGGTATTAGGAAGGATTTGTGTACTTAAAAATATACGCAGAAGTGAGATGTAACCAGACTGCATAAAAAGAATTCTCCCTCCCTACTCTTTCTCTCCAAAGAAAAACTGGCCCTCTGGATCTATCATGGGCCAACCATTGGCAGAGAATACTAAAGAAAAACAAACTCATGCTTTCGACATCCATGGAGCACTCGGCCCCCCTCTGAGTCACCAACCCCCCCCCCCCTTTGTCCACACCCTCCCCGGAGTTCCCGGTTGCCACTTCCCATTCTCCCATTCAGTAAGCAAGCATAAGGCACCTACTGTGTTCCAGGGAAGGCAAAGATAACTTAGGAGCAGGGTGAACCAGCTCCCCTCTAGAGGGACCCACCTCTGTCCTCCAAGAGTCCCCCTCCTTCCAGAAACTTCTCAGATGTCATCCGAGGCTCTCTGGCACAATCCCACAGCCCCTGCTCGCGTCTCCACGCGGCTGGGAGTGATTATCTACACTCTGTGTGTATGTGACATGTCATTTTTTTGTTGTTGTTTTTAATGAATGCTTTATTTTTGTTGGTCCCATCTTCCCCCTAGAGCACCAAAGACCTTTGAAGGTTGGGTTTCTGCTATTTCTTTCTCTGTGCCTAATGACAGCGTGCCCTGTGCGGGACTGTGCTCAAAGGGGAGAGGACCAAGTGGGGTTTCCAAAGACAACAAGGAGCCTTGCCGCAGTTCCTCAGAGATGCAAACCGGTCTTTGCACACGTCGCCTTCTTGCTCCTCACCCGCTTTGAGTGGTCCCTGCTACAGCCATTGCCGTTGGTCCTCTTGTTCTAGACAACAGATGAATGGGGTGTTTGAGAAAGGGGTGGCACAGAGCTCCAGCAGGGGCTTCTATCCGGGGTGTCCACACTTAGCTCCACAGTTCCGCTGCACCGGGTGTGGTCAAATCGTCAAATAATTCCTTGGGATTTCGCCTGTCTTGGGCCCTGAACCACATACGGCTTTTCACAGTTCACATGGTAGAGGTTCCTTCTCTCTCCCACTTTCAAGTAGGCAATCAAGGTAACTTGTGGAGGGGAGGCATGGGTGCTATGGAGTATATGCACGTGTATGCGAGGATGTGCACATCTGTAACATCCATGCAGAGGTTAGAGGAGACTGTTGGGAACCCCCTTCAAGGCTGGTTATCATCTCTGACTGGCTGTGGACCTCTAGGGAGCTTCCCTTCTCCACCCACTAGAGTTCCAGGCAGGCACAATCGAGGCCAACTTTTGAGTGGGTGCTGGGGATTTGAATTCAGGTTCTCTTGCTTTGATAGCAAGCCCTTTTATCCACAGAGCCAACTCCCAGGCCCCCAGCTCTGCAACTTCTAAGAGGCAAAGCTGGAGCGTAGTCTAGGTCTTTCCAAGTCCCCCAACGGGATCTTTTCAGCTGTCACGTCAACTGTGATCAAAATGATGTGAATGAACTTCCAGAATTCACTTTTCCACACCTCCCACCCTAGCTCTACGGTTACACTAGGGTTTAATTTCAACTCTCTGGAAGGCGGCCAGAAACAAGAGGCGGGGACAGGGGGGTAGGAGTTGGGATGAATACGAGCAAAGAACATGATATGCGTGCATGAAGATGTCATAGTGAGAAGCTGTGTTTTAAACAATGAACATATATATACATATAAACTAACACATACTAAAATGTTTTCATTCTATAGCTCTGTGGTCTTGGACAGGGCACTCAGTCTGAGCGTTTCTTCTTTCAGGCTATGGAGTTTAATTGAACAGACAAAAACCCTGTCTGGACTATATAGGCGTGACACAAGGATTAAATGAAAGGGACAGCATGAACAAGCTTTCAACAAGGCCAACATGGAGTGAGCACCCTGGACATGGTAGCTCTTACCCTCAGAACAGCCGCTGTTTTGATTACTAGCCTGCTTCCGTCAGTCTGGCCCCAGCCTCCCTCATAGGACCTCCTTCACTGGGATGTTGAGAGAGCTGAAAGGCCAGCTTGGTGGGGAACCTCGGAGCCCCCCAGCTTGTAACAGAACAGTCCCGACAGCTGCCTTGAGTTGAGTCTGTGCATGTAACCAGGCTGTGAGGCCCAGGCCTTGCTCACGTCCCATCTCAGCCAGCCCCGATCGGGTGCTGCACACATGTTCCATAAACGGGAATCATTAACCGGGAGGCCCATAAACACCCTCTCCTGACAATGCCGTGTGCGCGTGCCGCCTATGTGGCAATCTCTCCGTCAAGCCCCCGAGTCCAGACACAAAAACAGCCATCTCTGTGTGGAAATACCTGTATGCTCTGAAAAGAAGCTTCCAGCAGTGAGGGGTCAGCTTCCCCAGCTACCTGTGCCAACTCTGCTTCCCTTCACTCCCTGAAAAGATGGCTGATTGGTTCAGAATAATTAGCGGAGACGCTTCATCTTCTCCACAAGGATGTCTGAAACTTGTGATCCCCTCTGCATTTGCTATAGCTTCAAGACACAACAGGGCGCTGGGTTCAGGGGAGAGAGTTGCAGTCCTAGTTGGACAGAACGGAAGCCCTTCTACCGCAAGCTCCTGCAAATACATTATGCAAAGGGAGCTTGAGGTCCTGGAGCTGTCAAAAGGAAGCAATATTGCTCATTCTCCATGGATGCTGGAGTAAGGAGCCTGGCATACAGGGAGGCCCAAGGCTTTCATGCACTAGACTTATGCTAAGTTGGGAGGGACACTGGGACCGCAATGGGGCTGGGTGTCTTAGGGGTACAGGAGGTAGAACTTCAGCGAACCCCAGTGCAACCATGTGGACTGGAGCTTTCCCAGAAGAGGGGAGCAGATGTGTTCCACAAATGATTCCCTGGGTGGAATTACAGCAGCAGCAGACCTTGGGAGGAGATAGGGGCATCTCTAGCACCAGTTGCTCCATTTGCAAAATGGACTTAAAGATGGACGTGCAGCAGTTGGGAGAAGGTCACTCCACATCTTCACTGGGGCTCCACACAGAGCCAGAGGCCACCCAGGCCAGCTTCGGATGACACCATTACCCTCTATCAAGGGAACAGGAAGGATGCAGGGGGGGTACTGGAAGATCAGAGGCTTGGAAAGAGGAAGAGAAAAAGAGATGGGGTGAGGAGAAGGCGGAACAGGGAGGAGTGGCTGGGCCAGCTGGGAGATGAAGAGGAGGCAGCAGCCTGCAGGCCAGAGGATTCTGTTGGGTGCTTAGAGGGTGATTAGAGTTTCTCATGGGGTGGGGGGAGCAGGGTGGAGGGAGGAGGCAGTGCCGATTCTCTGGTCCTGTCACTCATACAGCCTTTGCTGCATTACTGAGCACCATGGGAACATGGCAGGACCCAGGTCTGGTGGTTGTCCTCCCAGAGGGAAGTGTTGGGTTAAGGAGGCACACCAGACTTCAGAGAATTTCCAGGACTGGAGGGGACACTTTGTTCTCTCTTTCCTGCCATCCCTTACATCTCCAGCCTCCCAACCAAGCAAATATATTACTCCACTTCAGGGTTCTGCCCCAACAGAACACCCTGCCTTTTCTCAATTTGTGTTCCTGTTGTAGTTTCTCAGAGTCCTGGCTGACCTTGAACTTGCTAGTGAAGAGAAGGTGGCCTTGAATTCCCGATCCTCCTACCTCCACGGACCGAATGCTGGGATTAAAGGTGTGCACCACTATACCCGAATTTTAGTTTTTGCTTTGTTTCGCTTTTTTTTTATGGGCGAGAAAGACAATGTGTGTAGTATTCCAAAGAAAGGCAACATCTACCAACAGAGAAGCAGGAATGCGGTGGGAAGGCCCTCTTCCTACTGTGTCAGTCAGGGATGGAGCCATGACAGCCAGTGACAGACACGGGACAGGCTGGTCGCAGTAACAGAGACTAGATAGTAGCCAGCAGCAAGCTCTGCAAGAGCCCAGTCCCAGAGCTCCGCCCACAGAGCTCCATAGCTCCTCCCCAGTTTTCCCTGGACGCTGCACCAACAGTCTCTGTGGGCTACCAGAAGCCCCACCCTTCTGCTCCATCCTTGCCTGCCTACCTTTCAGAAAGCCACCTTGAATGTCTTTCGGCAGAGGAGAAGCACCTCACACGTCCTTTTTCAGATCCCTGATTCTCTGGCCAGAGGACAGCAGCCTCTGACTTTCAGGCGGAGCCCTTCTTGGGCAATTCTGGCATTATTTCCTGGTCTCCCCTCTGCTCCCTTGCATTGCAAGCTGCCTATATGAAGAACGTCACTCTATTGAATCCTATTAGTTAGCTTTCTGTCTACCTTGTTGCCTCAGCCATGCGGGAACGGAGGGATGGCAAGGACGGAGCAGATGGGAATGTGCCCCTTCCGGGCTCCTCCAACCTGCCATGCCCTGACAGCTCCAGAGTGTGTTTATTCTCCTGGCCACACCACTGTCCTCAACTCTCGGCTTTCCGCTTCCATTATCATTCCTTTAAGCCACAGACCCCCTTAGGAGAAAACAGAAGAGTTCTCCAGGAGAGCAAAGGAAGTCAGGGCTGTTCCGAGCGTGTTTATGGAGGCCTTTCGTGAACTTTACAAACCCAGTACTAAACAAGTGTGAACGGATTTTTCAAGGAAGAAACATGCTTTTGCAATTTGCTGGAAGTTTCCCCTCGTGTTCCAGAAAAGCAGCCTCCCCATTACTCACCAGGGAGGCATGCAGGCCAGAGAGGAAGGAGAATTGGGGAATGAAAACAGGCTTTCCCCTTGCCCGTGTTAAACAGCACTTAATAATCAAATTGAAAAAACACACAAATGAAACGAAGACGTTTTCCAAACGGGCTGCAGCCCGAGGCCAGACTTCATGGGGCCTCGGCGGGAAGAATTTGTGTCTTTGCCCTAATTGGGCTCCAGGCAAAGCGGCTGATGGGAGGGCCAGATGCTGGTGTCAATAGGAGAATGGGACCGAGAAAGCCCCTTGAGGGGTCCCATCCTTTCCCTAGGGTGTCACCATCTCCTGGACTTTTCTTTGGGTATATAAAGCTTCTCGGATCTCTCCCGTGGGAAAGAGAGCCCCCACTTGACCCCAATCTACACTCATTAACTCACTCATGTGGTCATCCCCTCAGTGAAGCCCGTCTCCAATTACGCCAGCTATCTGTGCTTCAGTGTCAAAGCAAAAAGGAGACATTTAAAAAGCCAAGAACTTCTCTTTACCCCACTTCCCTGTGGGTGGGTGGCCCTAGGTCTCGGCTCCTGGTCCCGGCATTTGGACTCGCTGTACGCAGTCACCCCCTTCTGAATCTCTCCCACACTCGGTCCAGTCTGGGTCAGTAACTACCGAAGTCGGGATCAGCCATTTCTCCTTGTGAGCACTCCTTGGTCTGGAGCCTCATTAACGCACAGTCTCAGGGGATCCTGTTTTGTCAAAGGAAGTCAAGAACAAGACACACACACTTCCAGTGGGAGGTGGACCTCCCTTCATCCTGGACAGCCCTTCACTACCTCCTTGGCTGTTCCTTCTTCTCCTGACCTCTTGCCTCAGAGTGGCCTGGCTCTCACCCTCTGGGTCTTTTCTTTATACTCCTTCCCTTGATGATCTCACCCTGTCTAATGGCTTTGAGATCATCTAATGTGGTGAAGACTTTAAAGTTTTTATGACTTTTCCTAGCTTGTCCCCGGAATTGCAGGCTTGCATAGCCCGTTTCCTGCTCGGCTTCTCCACACCCAGCAAATGGCTATTCCACACTTAAGATGTTAAAAGTGACCAAGTCCCAAGTCCCTACAGGGGCTTTCAAGATGCTGGGTTTTCTACCTTCCCCCAATCCTTCCGCTCTCCTCCAGCCACACCAGCCACCGTATGATTCCTGCAAAGGGCCAGGCAGGGTCCTTCTCTGGGAACTTCATATCTATTAGTGCCTCTCTATGTGGTTGTTTCCCTGATGGCTGCGCAGATGCAGTAAGATGCAATGCTTTCATGGAGCCAATCAAAAGTGGTTGTGGCATTCAGTCTTTTCTTTTTAAACTTATTTTTTATGTGAAAAGAATGTTGACTCTGTGTTTGTGTATGTGTGTGTGTGTGTGTGTCTGTATTGTGTGAAAGAGCACATGTATATGCGAAATCTAGGTGTATGGTGCACGCACACGCATGTGTGACCTGGATATGGGATCTGATATGAACACATGGCCAGAGCAGGACATCAGGAACTTTTTCAGCCACTCTCCACCTCTTCTCCTCTAGACAATCTCTTTGAATCGGAAGTTCACCTTTTCTCTCAGTTTGCTGGCCAGAAGCTCTTGGGATCCACCTACTCCGCTCCCTAATGCTGGGACCATGCCCAGCTTTAGACATGGTGCTGAGGATTTGAACTCAGATCTTCATGTTTGCAGAGCAAGTACTTTTCCATCTGCCCAGCTCCAACATTGACTTGATTTTCTTCTTATTTTCTGGACAGGGTTTCTCCGTGTAGCTTTGGAGCCTGACCTGGAACTAGCTCTGTAGACCAGGCTGGTCTTGAACTAACAGAGATCCGCTTGTCTCTGCCTCCCAAGTGCTAGGATTAAAGGCATGCACCACCACCACCCTGCTCCAACACTGATGTTTTAAAAGAGATCATTCTTGTTGGCTTGTAGAATGTCCGTCCCATGGTTCCACTGATGTCATTTAACTTATTCCTTTACTCATGTTATACTGTGAAGGGGCCTCTTTTTTGTCTTCCTCACAGCTCCAGGGACGACTTCCTGTGGCCTGTGCTCTCTTCTGGGGCCAAGGCCTTAAACACAGTTTAGCCTCTATGGTTGTTCACTCTTGCTTGCTCATGCAGCACCTGAGAAACCATGGTCCCCCATGTCACCACCCCATCCATGCACACCCCTTATTTCCATGTTTTCTTTTACCTCCTTTCTGTCTTGATTTGCATAGCTCAAAATATCCACCAGAATCTCATTATTCCCTTTTCCTCCTCCTTCCATTCGTTCTTCTTTTTCATTTCCCCATCTTTCCTACTCATGTTCTAGAAGCAACCAGGCTTTAAAAGGGGGTCAAAATCAAGACAAAGCTACTTCCTGCTCTCATGAGACTTATCATCACAGAGAGACCAGAGGACAAATGGGGTCAAGTACACAAGGGCCGCTGGTTGCCTTGAGGGATAATCAAGTGGACGGAGAAGCCCTTATTACATCTGACCAACTTTGTCCTCAAGAAAGCTCAGGATGCCTGGAGAAGGAAGAGGTGCACATCCAGGTGGGAAGCGGGCGAGAGGGAAGAGTGCCAACCCAAGCGAACAAGCCACTCTCTGTCTTCTCTCCATCCTCCAGCTTTTACCCCCGCCCCCACCCCCAGCTGTCAGGTTCTCCCACAGCCTCCATGCTGGGCCCTGCAATCCTACAGCCGCCTCCTAAACGACACTTGGGACTCAATCCCATCTGCTCCACTAATCTTTGTGAGAAGATGGGCTTTTCCTCCCCTCCCTGAATGGGAACCTCCTCCCGCTCAAAGACTAAAAAAAAGGAAGCTGTTCGTGTTCCTCGGATTGTTTGATGCTTCACACGGGTGGGGAGAACGCACGCCAGGGGCATCAAGAAGACTGGGAACATCCCTTGATGCTTTTCAAGCAGGTGGTCCAGTCCCAGAACAAACATCCATCTCAATGCTTTATCCCTCTTCCTCAAGGTGCAGTGATTTGAGTGCCCCCGCGCCCGACATCCATCTGATGGGACATAGATCCTAACTCAGATAGTTGGGCTGAGGGTAAAAAGGGGCAGGAGAGAAGATTGAAAACTTCACGGGTGGGGAAGGAGCTGATCAAGGATGTGAGACAAAATAGAGCAGGTTGAGTAAAAACTTATCTATCTTGGTGAGTGAAAAACTTAAAGCAATCCAAAACAAAACAAGACAAAAAAAAACCCAATGACTTAAATTATCTGCAAAGAAAGGAGCTAGCTATTTCAAAGGCCCTTTTAAAATAAAAGCCCAGGGTGGAAAGTGTTTGGGGTGAAAAGCATTTTGGGGTAGCACCTTCCTGAGTGTGCTCAGCCTAAGGTCCTGGATAAAGAAGGAAAGCCAGAACACCGATTTGGGGGCAAGCTTAACTCTGTGTCATGGAGCATTTGTTCCAAAGGTTAGGATGGCAGACTGGAATGCCAGCGGGCAAGCTCAGTTTGCGTCATAGAGATGGCAGACAGGGACACCACCTTTGGGCATACTGAGCTTCACCATAAATTCTGAGCTGGAAAAGTGAGAACGCTCTTTGAGGACCTCACTGAGATGAGCCTGTGCCTGGCTCTAAGTTACTGTACTCTGCCTTGCTTGTTGGCTCCATTTTGAAAATGCAGAAACAGGCTGATTCTGCACCCAGGTGGGCAAATAATAGTCACACCTATCAGACATAGAGTGGTAAACAATATGTTGATGAAAGTAAACTTATCTGGGACCATATGAGCACACGGAGTATTAAAATACTATCAGTAAAACCAGACCCCCAAAGTTACTGAACAGACCAGACTGAGGGAAGGATCAACACTCTCACCTGGCCCCAGGAAGAGGAGGATGCCTAACACTGTGACAGTGACAGCTGAGCTGTCACCTGACCTCTGGTGTGTGGGTCTAGAACTGATGAGCAGAAAGCCCCCAACTGTCGCAGGTGCTTCTGCTGAGTTAGGTCCCCACTGCTGATACGGTCTACTCAAACTATTGATATTGTAGCACACACACACACACACACTCACACACACAGACCCTGTCCATACACATACACACACACACATCACACATACACACACACACAGACCCTGTCCACACACATACACACACACACATCACACATACACACACACACAGACCCTGTCCACACACATACACACACACACACATCACACATACACACACACAGACCCTGTCCACACACATACACACACACACATCACACATACACACACACACACACTCACACACACAGACCCTGTCCACACACATACACACACACATCACACATACACACACACACAGACCCTGTCCACACACATACATACAGACCTTGTACACACACACACACACACACACGGACCCTGTCCACACACATACATACAGACCTTGTACACACACACACACACACACACACTCTGTCCACACACATACACACGGACCCTGTACACACACACACACACACACACACGGACCCTGTCCACACACATACATACAGACCTTGTACATACACACACACTGTCCACACACATTGTCCAGAGAGAGAGAGAGAAAGAAAATTTCTGTATGATGTATAACATGTGATCTCAGAGCTAACAGTGGTTAAGACTGGAATAAAAGCACTTGGGACTCAGAACTGGAGAGACAAATCAGCAGTTAAGTGCACTCGTTGCTCTTGCAGGGGACCCACGGTTCAATTACTACAACCTAGATAGTGGCTCTTAACTCCAGAGGATCTGACGCCCTCTTCTGAACTCGGTAGGTGTCATGCGTGCATCTGACATGCATACAGGCAAAACACTCATACACATGAAATAAACAGATCTAAATACATTTTTAAAAAAGAACTTGGGCTTGAAAGGCCCTATGGACTCAAAGCAGCTGCGGTTGCCTCCACTTGACCCACACCAATCCGGTGAGCGGTCGAGCATGTATGGGGGCGGGACTTATGAGTCCCCACCCCTTGCTGCGGAGCTAGCTATTGGACGTAGTTGCCTGCTGGGAGGGAACATCCGTTTTCTTCAAGGGTGTGGTTCCTGATGGGTTGACCTGCTCCAGTATAGACCCACACCTTTGCCTACATGGATGGCACTAATTGAACTCAGGGGGTCATGAAATAAAGTTGTGAGGGAAACACGGGGGAGGGTAGAATCCAAAAAAGGGGAGGGAAGGGATGAAACGGATCAAAAGGCTGAGCATGTATGAAATTCTCAAAGAATAGGTAAAACTAAATACAATTTTAAAAAAGAAACTGTGCTTGCCCATGGCCAACTATCAAGAGACAGCTTAGCAAACTGTCGCCAACAAAAATGACTTAGCTCATGAGTCTATTGTTACTCAATATATCCTGACATTGTGGGAAGACACAAATGTGTATGTCTATGTTTCAGACATACTAGGCTCACGTGTCCCTTAAAATCATAGGCGTTTAGCCCTGAGGATGCTTGGCTTGCTTAGCGGCTGACAGACACGAAGAAGAGCTTCTTGGGCGCTCTGTGTTGGCCGACAGATGCTCTAGGTTAGCCCCAGCATTTTAGAGGCTTTTATGAGATGGGATGAGTCAGGCTTCCAGGGAATCTATTCACAGCTCCTTGGCACAGCAGTCTCTGGCGCCGAGCCTTACTGGGAACTGCCGAAGCAAGATGTGCTTATGCTTCCCTGGTCAAGGGAGAGCGCTGTCCCCGTTCAGATAGGAGCGGGAACCTGGATTCCTCTAGTGGGGAGAATAAGAGGCTAAAGTTGTAAACAAATGGATAGACGGGGGAACGCAGTACATTGTGGGTGTCGGATGCATCGTCATCTGAGAGATGCTTTCTCCTTCCTAGACCCGGAATGAGAGGCAAGGAAAGCATTAAGAGCTCACAAAAGAGGAGCAGAGCCCAGAACGATGGGAAAAAGAGAGCAGATGGAGCTAAGAAATCCTTAAGTTTCCCAGGCCTGTAATCACCATCAGAGGTCCTCCCTGCAGCAAAGCGGCAGTCTAAGAACGAGCCAGAGACTTTGGAGACTGAAGCACAGCATTTATGCTAAGTGACATCCACTCAGCTCCTGGGTCCTTAGTTTTAGGCCCAGTAGGAAGCTCTGAGTCTGCCCAGTTGCAGGTATAAATGAAAGTTCAGCTAGCGTGAGTGCCACGGGGCTCTGTCAATAGTCCACAGGGGTAGTGGTTCTGAGTGTTTGACTGTGGTGAGTCACTGCCGTAGTGACCCCAAGGAAAAAGGACCTTGTGACAGTCAGAACACTCTGCTAAGACCAGCTGTTTGCTGACAGGAACTAAAAGTCAACAATAATTGCGAATACTCTGGGTCCTTATAGAAGCCGGGCCTGAAGAACACAGTTTGTGAAGAATTTGTACTCAATTATTTATGGAGTGCTGAGTGGGCAGGCGTGCATCTCAAGGGGAAGGTGAGCCAAGGGGGGGGGGGTCTCTTCTCACTAATAAGCCTGCCCTGGTAAGACGAGGAAACAAAGTATTAACAACTTAAGGAAGAAAGAACCACAGGAAAGTGCAGCAAAGGGGGCTGCGGGCCAGCAGAGGAGGGTGTAGCTTGCAGAGTTAGTCAGGAAATGGACTTTTTATATGAACCTTGATAGAGCTTTTCAGAAGAAGGGATGGAAGATGCCTCTGGGCTAACACTCGATCCAGAAGGAAAATATAAAAAATGAGGGGGGCGATATTGCCTTAGGGTTTCTATATCTGCAATGAAACACCATGGTCCAAGTAAGTTGGGGAGGAAAGAGTTTATTTCGTGTACTCTTCTGTATCACTGTTCATCATCAAAGGAAGTCAGAACAGGAACTCAAACAGGGCAGGAACTTGGAAGCAGGAACTGATGCAGAGGCCATGGAGGCGAGCTGCTTACTGGCTTGCTTTCCTTGGCTCGCTCAACCTACTTACTTTCTTATAGAATCTAAAACCACCAGCCCAGAAATGGAACCACCCACAATTGGCTGGACTCTCCCCCTCAATCACTTACTAAGAAAATGCCTTACAGGTGTGCTTGCAGCCTGATCTTATGGAGGCATTTTCTTCATTGGGGTTCCCTCCTCTCTGATGCTTTAGCTGTATCAAGGTGATGTAAAACTCTCCAGCACACACGCCAATACGGTTCTGCAGGAAAAGCACTTGCCACCGGCCTAGTGATCTGAGTTCAATCCCCGCTGCCCACACGATGGAAGAAGAGAACCAACACCTGTGTCGTTCCTGTAGCCACACACTGTAGAGTATGACAGTTCGGAGTAAATCCAAAAGACCAAAGGCTAGTTGAGCCAGCAGGCTTGTTTTCCTTTGAGATACACTCTTCAGAAAAGACTCTTACATCATGGAGTCAGCTGCTATCATTCTGTGTAGGAAGTGGGGGCCAGAGGGGGGTCCTGTCAGTAGCCCTTTCAGGGGTCAACCAGTGGAAAGGTCACCATCAGGAAGGCCAAGGCCACTCAACCCCGGACAGGCTGAGCATCTCAGCTTTGACTGTCTGGTTCAGGGGAATAAGGATTATGGTGTCAGCGGATGGTCAACCCAGCTGGGAAGCCCTGGGACAGGAGGAAAGAGTGAGTTTAGCTTCTGAACGCAGCTGGGAGGACACAGCTGTGTCACCACGCTGGGCCTTCCACCATTTGCTCGGTGACTTATTTGCACTTCCTTGCTGCCATCTGTCCATGAAATGGCCTGCACCCTTGCATCCTCCTAAGCATATGACACACATCTGTGGCTAGCGAGCACCTATCTATACCTTTAAGGGATGAGGGAAGAAACAGCATTCTTCAAGGAAATGTTCTCCAAAATTCTGCAGGGGAGATGGTGAGCTAAAAATGTCCTGGGTCTGGCTAGACAGTGCATTTGGTATTTGTACAGAAGGGATGGGGCAGTGATCTTTCTATTTGGAACACATACGCATTTAGAGAAAGTAGTAGGGGAAACAGAACTGTGTATTTTATTTTTGAGAAAACTGCTTGTAATAATAACAATTGCAGGATTTCAAAGCTGCATATAATTGGCTGGCTGAGTAAATAAGTGAATAAATTTAGGATGTAGCTGGCCTCAAGCAAGCTGGGGGCGGGGATTAAATTGGCTGTGAATGCTTCCAGACCAAACCAAGCTAGACCGTCTTCAGGAGTTCTTTCTTCCCCTTTTGTAGGTTGTGTGTGTGCGCACATTACATCAGGGTATGTCTGCCACCTGTCTGTAGGTACCTACAGATGCCAGAGGATGTCGTAAGATCGCCCAGAACTCTAAGTACAGGCTGCCTTATGTGGGTGGTGGGAACCAAAGCCAGGTCCCCTGCAGTCACAGGAAGCTCTCTGATCACCTTCTAATCCAGCCCAGGAGTGCTTTTCTTGCTTTTCAATGACGTCATTATTAGGTGACGCTGATGGTGGGTGGAGAGAGTCTGGGGACACTAACAGTCTCTGCCCTCAAGGAACTCACAGATGTATCCCAATCCGGAAGACATCAGACGATGCCTGTGGATACAGTCACAAAGGTCATCACACACCCAAATGTCAAACGGGCAAGACCTGTCAACTGTCGGTGCCAGAACCCAGTCATTCAACAGACATTATACACCAGGCAGAAAAGATTCTAGGCACTGGCTACAAAGCCCTGGAAAGAAATGGTAAAATTCTGCTCTCAGGAGTTTTATAGTCCAGAGAGGAAAGGCTCACAGTACAGAACTAGGTAAGGAAATTATGAGTAGATCATACGGAGAAGCCTAAGGTCGGCAGGGGAAGGAGAATTAGAGCAGGTCTAGGCCAAGATTTTCATGAGTGTATTCAGGAAGGAACTCCCATTTGCAAATAAAAATAAATCAATAACAGAAAGATGCAAAGGAGCAAATACCTCTGTAAAGAACATTCCGGACAAAGGTGTCAGCGAGTTCCAAGGTCCTGTGTCGGATGACTTTGGAAGAGTCAGTTTCAGCATAGTTGCATCAGCTACGAGGAGACCACAGCAGGTAGAAGGTGGGACTTTGGAAGCGAAGGGCTTTCCTGGGCTTGGTACAGCACTGAGTCTCTGGGACTGTATGCCATTGGGATACTCTGAGAAATGGCACGGGTGACTAGGAGGATGGATGTTCTGCCACTGCTGCATTCTGAGCTACAGGGGCTGAAGCTGGGTGAGGCTGGGATGCTTAGAGTAACAGTAGAGTCGGATGGACTAGTGAGAAAATGAGAAATGGTTGGCTTTGACTGGGTGTTTGGGTAGAGTCCGTGTGTGTGTGTGTGTGTGTATGTGTATGTATGAATGTGTGTTCGCATGTTAGAGAGCATATGATGGCAGGACACACATGCATACATGCATATGTGCATATGTGCACATACATGGTGATTAGAGTTCAACTTCTAGTGTCTTTCCCCGGGTACTACTCACTTCGAGTTTTAAGACAGGACCTTCTTTGGGGGGAGGCATCCTAGAACTCACTACATAGCTGAGGATGACCTTGAACTCCTGATCCTCCTGCCTCCATTCCTAGAGCACTGAGATTACAGGCATATGTCAACACACCTAGTTTGTACAGTGCTTGGATCGAACCCAGGGCTTCAGGAATGTAGGTGACCCCAATCACTCTAGCAGCTGAGCTACACTGAAGCTCCCCTCTTCAGTGTTGGTTTGAACCACAGGAGTTTCACATTGTAAGTATTCCTGGGTTGCTACCTAACCTATACAACCATTTTGTATGACGTCATTTAAAGTCAGGGCTTTGCAAATCCAGCTGCCCCATTAGCGAATGCTCTCCTCTCTAGGCTCCTAGTGTTCTCATGAACCGGAGTCTCTTGTACCCGGGAGCCCGAACTCTCTCATTTCCCAAACATCTCTTGCTTCACAGCAGAGCTTCCACCAGCTCTCCGTTGTCACCCATTCATCTCCATCTTTTCTCTTGGATCTTTTCCATGATGGCTTTGGTTCCTATCAGGCTACATGTTGCTCTTTCAATGTCTCTAGTGGCCTTGGTGATGGTAAGTGCATGGTCACTTCTCAGACTTCCCCTTCTTGATTTATTGGCAGGTCTTTTCTTTATTAAACAGGCATGTGTGTGTGTTGTGCACATTGACGGGCTTACCTACCTGTATATGGGACAGACAGTGAAGTCAGAGGTTGACATTAGGCATTTTTCTCTATTGACTTCGACTTTATTTTTTGAAACAGGCTCTTAAAGTGGTCATCTACAGAAGTCTTGAATCAAGACTTATTTATTAAGGGATTAAACAACACACTCATGAATCTAGAATTACAGTGGTGCCTCTTCATCCAGGGAAGAGTGGGGAAAGCTCCAGACCAGGTCACCCAGTCTTGGCATCAGGAAGCCTTCCTCGTCCAAGAGAGAGGGGGGAAGGAGTGTGTGACCCTCCTCCCTCGCTTCTTAAGGGGTCAAGTATTTTCCTGATTAATGACCATTGTGGGATGGTACAGCCCACTGTATGCTGCGCCAGCCCAGGGCAGGTGGTCCTGGACACTATGAGGAGCGAGCCAGTAAACAGCATTCTTCCGTGGCCTCTGCTTTAGTTACTGTCTCCGTATTTCTGCCTTGAGTTCCACCCTGACTTCCCTTCAAGATGACCTATGAACTGTAAGGTGAAAACAAGCTTGTTCCTTTTCACATTGCTTTTGGCCGTGATGTTATAAAGGCAGTAGAAACCCTAAGACAAGTAATAAATAAAGGAAGTGAGGTTTCAGCCCTGAGAATTGGAATCAGCCTGGCTGTCTGAAAGCTCTTTACTGGATCTGAAGATTGGCTCTCTGGGAGAACACTGGTTCTCTGGACACTGCTCTCCCTCCGCAACAGTCACATCTAGAACATCTCTCACAACTACCCTGCACACCCTGAACACCCAGGAAGCCTTGCTCTGAAACCAGAGGCATCACCCATCACTTCTGCCAGAGTGTGGGCACTGTGATGGTGGCTCTGCCTGCTTTCCCCAAATCCATACTCTGACCGAGAGTCTCTGATTGGCCCAGCCTCCTGTGAATTGTGTGCTGGCATCTCCTACCCTCTCCACTACAAAGCAGCTTTGTGTGCACATGGAAAATTCCTCTCCCAAGTCTGTGCCCAATGCCAGAGTTTGTGTTCTCAACACCAATGCTAAATTGCCTCCAGATCCCCTGGCTGTAGCCTCTCCAGGGACGACCCTCCAGCAGACTCATTTAAAATGGTGGCAGCCAGCCACGGTGCTCAGAAAACAACACAAGAACAGGCAATGATGCGTGGGTCAGTTAGTTTCAGGTAGTTCTTAAACACAATCTAAGGTCCGCTCTCTGGAAATGACTCTTTCATATTCAAAGGTACAAAAGCCCTAGACATTTGTTTGTGTCTTTCTAGAAAAGTAAGAAATGGTGCCAGAATAAGAAAAAAAAAACATGTCACTCACATATGTGGAGAGGCAGCATAGTAGGGGAAAGATAGTGACTTTGGAGCCATTCAGGGTTCCGGATGTCTTGTGTGTGGATGTGTTGATTTTTATCACTTGGTGACCAAATATTTGAGAGAAAGAACTTAGAAGAGGGAAAGTTTCTTCCCTCACAGATTCAGACTCCAGTCCATCATGGTAGGGAAGGGGGGGATGGAGATCATGGAGAATCGGAAATAGAGTGGAGCAGAAACAGGAAGGGAAGGACAAGATGAAGATCCCAGTGGTCTGCTTCCTCTGTTCTAGCCCTAGCTCCCTCTGCTCACCACCTCCCGATAGTCTGTTGAAATTAGGAACTCAGTAATGGGTAAACCATTGTTGCCTCAGCAGCCTCAGGATCCAGCTGGATGTGTCCAGAGGTAAGTTTTAAGAATCTAAGCAATGTGTGTGGATGTACCTCTGAGTTGGGGCTCAAGTTTGAACCTGCCTGAGATTCTTGAATGTGTCCCATCCCTCACTGTGTCTTGGAAAGGGGGAGGAATGCGAAGTTCCCAGAGTGGAGTTACAGGGCAGTGTGTTGGTGGAAGAACGCAAGGTGGTTCGGACAGGTGTTCTAGATGAGAAAAGGTACATCAGCCTTGGCTCTCTCTCCCTGACCCAGTCCTAGAGCTGTGTGTCTCTGGGCGGCTTCAGAAGGAAGCTAACTGAGCTGTTTGTGGAGGGCTGAGTAGTAAAGAACACGGCAGAGCGCCAACAGCACCCCTGCACTTCTGAACCCACCAGTAAAGCTCAGTTCCTGCAAGGCCTTTGGAGTGTTCGGGGGCCCGGGAGGTTGGCTTCATGTGACAGCTAGCCATCAGGGACAGAGCATCATTCCAGAGAAGGAAGACAGCCCTTGGTAGCCAGGTTGGGACCTTGATGAGGAGGATAACTTTTCTTCCTTCCTTCCTTCCTTCCTTCCTTCCTTCCTTCCTTCCTTCCTTCCTTCCTTTCTTTCTTTCTTTCCTCTTTCTTCTTTTCTTTTTTTTCTTTTTTTTTTGTTTTTTGTTTTTCGAGACAGGGTTTCTCTGAAGCTTTGGAGCCTGTCCTGGAACTAGCTTTTGTAGACCAAGCTGGCCTCGAACTCACAGAGATTCCGCCTCCCTCTGCCTCCCGAGTGCTGGGATTAAAGGAGTGCGCCACCACTGCCTGGCAAGGATAACCTTTCTTAAACTCACTGGGATACCCCCAGGGATACACAGAAGTTATCTGTGGGACTTTGCAGGGCACAGGGTTTCTGGGCATAGCAAATAGGGCACTGTTCAGGTCACTGCTGAGAATGCTTTTATTCTGACTTGGGGCATCTTTGCCCACAGATCATTCTTGCTCTGGGTTCCAGAGATTGCCCGGTAGGTTTCGTTTCTGAAGTTCTTACAGAGTTTCTAGGCAGACTCAGCCCCTGGGAGGCTCAGGCAGAGCAGGGCTGAAGAAGTGGAGGAGTCAGATTTCTCATCTCTTTTCAGTCTTGAGTTTTCAGTGGTGGCTTTGTCTTTTCCATACCTCCAGGCAGGTCTCTGGTGGCTCTGGCCGTACTTGTCATCCTGACCCCTGGGCTCTATGAGGTGGTATTTTTCCATGCCTCTTTCATCATGGAGTTTTATTGCCCCCCCCCTGCTTTTGTCTACGCCTGGGTTGCCCCACTCACCCCTCTTTAACCCCCTGCTTCTCCATCACAGGTACAAACAATTCTCTCTATTTGTGAAACCGCGCATTTCTGTTTTCTTGTTTGGCCTCTAACCACACTAGTGTCTTCCCATAGACCAGGAAGGCAAGAGAAATCTGAGATCCAATCAGTCTGTCATCTATCCAGCTGTTTATGTGGTCATCTATCTATCTGTGTTCACTTGGAGGAAAACAATGCTGCTCCAAGGTTTATGAAATGCCGATGAGAATCTGATGAACCCACTGTTTCCCTCACCCAGTGTCTCCAGGAAATAGCAAGCTTGTTCCAAAACCCCAACAAGATGTTCCTCTGATCTTCCTTCCCTCCGTTCGAGCATGTAAGAGTTCTGACTTGCAGAGTTTGCATCTTGCTGAGGTTAGAGCACTCAACTTTATTTCAGATTTACTTCCTTCTTGTGGTAGACAGTTAAAGCACTGGCTCCCAGGAGGGCCAGGACTCCCCAGTTGCTGCTCCACGCTCTCGTGGTAGCCCCTCCCATGCAGACGTGTTGCTTAGCTGTACTCCTGACTTTGCTCATGGGACAGCACATACAACCCAAGCAGAGGCTTGAGAAAACATCCTGAGTTGAGCCTTCCTCTCTTTCTTGCTGGTTTTGGATCTCAGCCACCACAGAGGAAGCCAACACAGGTCTCTGGAGACCCAGGGGCCCAGTAACAGCCAGCATCCATTGCTAGAAAAGAAAAGGTCGTCTTAAACTACCTAACCCCATTTGAGCTGCTAGATAAAAGCAGTCAGAGGAATAAGTTCTGGTTGAGATATGAGAGTAAGAAAGAGCTAGCAGAGCTATACACAGAACCACGCGTGAAAGAAAATGGTAGTTGTTTTCAGCCAGGTTTTGATTTTATTTTATGTGTATTGGGTGCTTTGCCTATATATGTGCATGTATGTATGTATGTGTTCCATGTACATGCAGTGCCTGTGGAGACCATGACATTGTTTCAGATCCCTGGGACTAGAGGTACATACAGTTTTGAGCATTGATGTGGGTGTTGAGAATTGAACCTGGGTCCTCTGCAAGAGTAGCTATTGCTCCTAACCACTGAGCCATCTCTCCAAACCCTCTACCACAGTTTTGAGGTCACTTGCCTGGCAACAAAGGCTGGTTCTCAGACTTTTCTTTCTACTTTGTTTCTCCATTTTCCTACCAACTACCGACACTTTCCTAGTGTCGATCAACCCGTCCAGAAAACAAGGTCCTTTATCCTTCTAAAATCCCAACTGGGATTGCCAACAAGAAACTGACCCACACTCAGAGCCCTGGTCCCATCAGCACAGACCCAACAGACCCTGGCCAAATCCTCTTCAAGAGTTAAAAACCCTGATTTCATCACGTGAGACATTTCCTTTAAGAAAGAAGGAAAGAAAAATTGGGAAGAGGGTGGTTTTGCTTTCAAATAATGTTCCAAAATTCTCTGACTCATCAAGGAGAAATCCTCATCTGGAAAACTCAGCAATGCTGCTATTCTTTAGAATGGCACCAGGCCTCCTGCTTCTTGATTCGGCCACCGCTGTCGCTGCTTCTTTATGGAAAAGGAAATCAACTGTCTAGATAGCAGCTCGTCCCCAGGACATCATCCAGAGCACTGTCCTCACCTCCTTGCCCGCTATGCCTCTTCATTCCCATCCCCTCATCTCCAGCCAAAGACGGCTCTTCCTCCTCTGGAGCATCTGAACTTCTAACCTGCTTCAGTGGAGAGCCATCTGTTATCCCTGTCCCTGTGGGATTCGCCCCCCCCCCCGCCACCTCCACACTCATCCCAATTATTCTGATGAAGGCTGACCATAAGCCTGAGTAACACTCCAGAAAAATGCATGGCTGGCTGGCTGTACGTTAACAAGAAAGAACACTATGAGAACCACTAAGCCTGCGCACACAACCTCCCTTTTCCACAACTCCCAGGTTAAGGTGCTGGCTGAGCCAGCCAAGCGTCACCAGGGTCAGCCTCGAGCAGCCTCTTCAGTGAACCTGCTTCTCAGACTGTCCCTAGGCAGAACTCCTGTGATCTCTGCCCTGACCCCAGCGATGGGGCCCTTCGGGGAAGGTGACTCCTCGAAGGTGACAATTACCTTCTCAAGCATGGTTTTTCCCTAAAAATGGACTAGCTGGGAGCAAGGGTCATTCCTGCTAGAGACAGGCTTGAGTAGCTACCTGGCTCTGGACATGACGCATCTGTGACAGGGAAAGGGGCCAAGATGACAGACCAGGTCATGAGCTAGCTAGCTATCAACTGTGACCACCTCTCTGGACGGCACTTAGGATCCTAGAGTCCTGCGCTTCATCAACCTGCGCCACAGAATGTTCATGAAAGCAGCAGCCATGCCGCTCACAAGTCTCACACAGCTGGCTGCTCTCCTTGCTCAGGAATACCAGCCAGCCTTCCACATGCTCTCCCATCCCAGAACGGCCTTCCTCATCCCACAGCGGCTGGACCTGTTCCTACCATCCTCCTCTCCTTCTTCTGGGCTTCTTCTGTGGCCTGCAATTCTCCCATCTTATCTTTTTCTTCAGGACAAATCTTTGTCTCCTTCTGATGGACTTTGGCCTTTTATGGAGAGGAAAACCCAACCAAGTGCATGTGCACAGCAGGCCCTAAATAGAAGCACACTTGGGTGGACCAACAAAGCTCCTCATTCTTCCTTCAACTCAGCACGTGCTCAAGAACCCACACGGGAAGTCTCTAGCCTCCCTCGTTCTCATCTGGAGTGCCAATTCTCGACTCCATCTCCCTCTGTGGTCCAATCTCCCTACCCATCCCAACACACACCACAGCGAGAGCCTGGCTCCAGTCTCAAGAGGACGCAAACGTCCTACGATAACATGGTTCATTGTTTAACAAATGAGGACGCTCAAGCCAAAGCAATCTAATCGCTTGTGTGAACTGATACGCTTCAGGCCTCCTTTCATTTCTAACTGTATCTATTCCCTTCACTAATCACATTCCCTTGAATTTAGCCCAGAGCCCCAGGAAGGATTTACAGACACACAGCCGCGTGAGTGTTTCCAGCTGGGGGAGAAGATTATATTTATCATCTCTAAATGCAAGGCAGGACTTGAAAGATCCAAAATAGGATAGGACTTCGCAAGAGAGAGAGAGAGAAGTCCCAATCCAACTCAGTAGATTTTGGAAAGGCTCCAGAACATGAGCTCCTACCGCTGTGAGCCTGGGCACAGGCGGGTGGCCGAGCATTGGTGTGGCCTGAGCCAGGCATGGGGGTGAGAAAGCTGGTAACTTGTGTCAGAGGAAGGGGATGGGGTCTTGCCTGAAGGCTCAGGGATGGATGTGAGGAGACAAGGTGGACTTGCCTGTGTCGTAGAGCAGGCAGAATTCACCTACAGCTAGAAGACACCTGGGACACTTAAGGAACAAGGTTGCTGCCATGTCCCCTTTGGGAAATGAACAAAAGGGACTGAGAACTGGTGCCCACCGGGGCAGTAGGAGACAAAGAAAAGCAAGATGTTAGCTCTTGGCTGCAAGTAAAGGAAGGGAGATCCAGCTTTGAAAGCCTGATAGACTTTTCTCTTCCAGGCCCCTCCCCCAGGATATCCATCTGCCTGTAGGGGGATAAGGACGAGGCTGCAGCAAGGGGCAGCCACCCATCCCCCTGCACAGAGTCTCAAATTGGTTGCAGGGAGAATTCCAAGGGAGAGTCCTGGACAGTGTTCACACCTGTGTTCCTAAGTAGGTTTACCTGGGGCTGACAAGATGACTCAATCCCTAGAGGCACCTAGTAGCAAGCCTGACAGTCGCGAGGATCCCAAAGTTCCATCCCCGGGATTCACACGTAGAAGGAGAGGACTCCGGCAAGTTGGCCTTTGGCCTCCACGCCCACACCGTGGCATCCACAGTCACACACACTCAATAAATGTGAAAGAGGACTGTTCAGAAAGCAACTGCTGTCCGTGTACTTGAGATGGTGTTTTTCAAATTCTTCTCCTCTCTCCTGTCAAAGGTAAAGTCTGAAGCGTCCAGTTCTAAGTGTCCTCTCTACTGCAGGACACCAAGCCAGCCAAGAGGACACAAGAGGTCAGGGATCAGGAAGGGGTAGGGAAGTCAAGAAGTTTGTCCTTTCCCTGTACCTGGGAATTTCAAAGACAGAGGGAAGGAAAGGGCCTGGATTGCTGCTGGTTTAGGAGTCATTGTTTTCCTGACTTTCCAGATTGCCTTCTGGAATCTGAGCGAAGGAACCCAGGAAGCTGTAACTACAATCCAGGAGCTGCAGGGGGTCTGCCTGGAAGTGATAACCGCAATGTAGCTTCCCCCAGATAACAGAGATCCTGCATCCACCCCAGGAGTGCTATTGCGAGAGCTGAGGCAACCTCTGAACTAACGTAAGAGGTGGCTTTCCCAAGCGACAAAGCCAGTGTGCATACTTGGCTAGAATTTGAAAGGTATGGCCCTGTCACCAGAGGCTGAGTCACCAAGAAGGGATGGCTGACCCAAGGCTCAAAGATTGCAAGGTCAAGAGGAGAGGTGTGTAACCTGAGCAAAACATAGACGTCTTCCTGTCTACACAAAAAGTTTCTCTCACATCAAAAGGAATAAGACAAATGATTCCTCTATGCTTCAATCAGGAGTGACCATAGCCTGGGAGTGCGGGTTCTAGTTGTCCCAGATAACATATTCCAATATGGAAACAGTTTGAGGAACTTTATGTCAGAACAGAGCAAGGGGCTCGGGTACTATCTGATAGCATTCTTAGTTTGGGGCTTGGTAGAGGTTCTGCTCTGTCCCTGCATTCCAGAAGGATTTACTGATAGCAGGAAGGATGTCACAGTAGATAGGGAAGTGATAAGTGGCTTTTAAGAGAACTAAAGATAGGCCAGAATCTGGATCTGCAGCCTTCCAACTCTCCATAATCATTAAATCCTAATCAGTCCATCTGCCCTGCGGACTCTCTATTATAGCTGTGCCCCCCCCCCACCTCAGTTCACACCCATCCTGGAATCAACCGACTGCTGGGTGCTGCAAGGGGAGACAGACCTTTAGTTGGGAGCTCCCAGTGACTCTAGGAGAGAGAACAGGAGTTGAGGGAGCCACCGAGAGTTTCCAAACAACTAAGTTTTAAAATACCACCTCTTAACTGCACTGGACAACGAATTTCTCCTCCCATGCCAGTAACTAGTGGGTGAGGCTCAGAAGAGACGGGTCAGATTAACTTTAGGCAGAAAGCAAGACTCCCGAGTATCCTTTGTGGCCCGAGAGTTGTATCTGTCCAGCCTGACTTCCCTGGAGCTCTGGGGACAGCTGGCTGCGTGCAGTCCTGGGGGGCTACACCTTGGCCTGTGAGAAAAGACTAGTTTTGTATGCAACTGGGCTTGCTGGCAGCGATGCAGGTCACGCAGACTAGAGAGCCACGTGGAGAAGAGACGCAGTTGGGGTGGATTCGGGAAACAGAGGCGAGTCCAGCGGGGATGGGGATAAGGGAGATAGCAGAATACGCGCGCAGAGGCAGTGCCCAGGCCCGGAGGCCTTCCAGGAAGGTAGCAGCAGTCGGGAAGAAGGGCGCTAGCAGGTCAGGTGGGTGGTGCAAAGGGGAAGACAGGACTTTCCCAGCCCCACGCGCCTCCTCTGGGACCCTCCCTCCTAGAGAAGTCGCGGTCCTCTTTGCACGTGGCGCTGCTGCCCTCTCCTGGGAGATGCGGGCAGCTGCTCCTTACTCCTGAGACTGCCTGTTCCAGACTGAGCTCACAACAGGCTGGATTCCTTTAAAGCTCAACATCCCCATTAAAACCACCCAGGTCAACCAGAGCCTGTAACCCCAACTACTTGAGAACTGAGGCAGGAGGATTTGGAGGTCGAGGACAGTCTCAAGAGCTTAATGAGACTGTCTCCTAAATTAAAAACAAAAGCACAGCGAAGATACTGCACTTGTTAATCCCAGTAGTAGTGTGTGGGGGGGGGAGGTTGGGGAGGCAATTAAAGATGTCTTCCCTCTTTGGATCACATTCCCTGAGTCTTCATTTAATCTTCTGTACCCCGCCCCCCATCAAGAGTGGATGCCTCTGCGGGCTTAGAAGAGCAGAGACTGGGGTCCCAGAGACTATCTACCATGACTGCTTGGTGCCAAGGCTCCCCGTTGTTTGTGAGCAAAAGTACCATGAACATCTTTTTTTTCCTGTTTACTTATTTATTTATCTATTTATTTATTAAAGATTTCTGTCTCTTCCCCGCCACCGCCTCCCATTTCCCTCCCTCTCCCCCAATCAAGTCCCCCTCCCTCGTCAGCCCAAAGACAAAGGTCTGATCTCCAAAATATATAAAGAACTCAAGAAACTAGACTGTAAAAGGCTAATCAACCCAATTATAAAATGGGGCACTGAGCTGAACAGAGAATTCTCAACAGAAGAAGTTCAAATGGCCAAAAGACACTTAAGGTCATGCTCAACTTCCTTAGCGATCAGGGAAATGCAAATCAAGACAACTTTAAGATACCATCTTACACCTGTCAGAATGGCTAAAATAAAAAACACCAATGATAGCCTTTGCTGGAGAGGTTGTGGAGAAAGGGGTACACTCATCCATTGCTGGTGGGAATGCAAACTTGTGCAACCACTTTGGAAAGCAGTGTGGCGGTTTCTCAGGAAATTCGGGATCAACCTACCCCTGGACCCAGCAATACCACTCTTGGGAATATATACACAGCAGCTTTGCTGGGCCTGAAGGTGTACCTGTTTCCTGCTTCCAGGCAGTGTTCATTCCTAGCATGATTGACCTGTGGCTTATGAATTGAGCTATGTAGCTGGAGGTAGCTCAGTTGGTAGACGGCACAACCACAGCCTGGGCTCATCCCCAGCCCCGCTAGAGCACCACCTGCCTGTGATAGAGGCCGGAGGATTAAGGTCATTCTCCTCTACACAGCATAAGGAGTTTGAAGCCAGCCTGGGCTACGCAAAATTTGCCCTGACTCCAAAAAACAAACAAACAAATAAATAATAAATAAATATTGTTATGCCCAGAAAGAAATTAACAAGTCAACTGATAATAAACTAAGATGATTGCAATTAAATGTTGTAATAAACATTTTGTGAGTGTGGACTTTCTCTCAAAATGTCTGCCATCTCTCTACTTAAAGGAAGCCCCGCATGGTGGTTTCTTCTTGGCCCAGCCCAACCCCCAACAATACCTCTCGGAGGTCTTTTGAGGCTGTGAAGACGAAAAATGAGAGGTGCTAGAACCTTGGCACTATGACCCTGTGACTATCAATCTAAAAACTGAGCAGACACCTCCTCAAGGGCAATTCATGCCCTGGGCCAGATGCTTCAGAACGCCATGGGCTTCCTTTACACTCCCTAGAATGACAAGCAACTAAAAACCTGTAATGGTTTGCTTCTGAAAATATCCGTTCATAGTCTTGGACCACTCTTGGCTGTGAATAACAGAAAACTATAGAAAGGGGGGCCAGAGGGCCACCTTATAGGGATGTCCTGAGGGTGTCTGTCCATCTGTGGCCCTATGTTGGTATTCTGTAAGGGACAGTCATTGCTGTCTGTCTTCTTTTCGCTCACCTTCTTTTTCTGCCCGGCCCAGTTCTTGGCACCTCCTGTCCCCTAAAGTCCCCTTTATTTTCCAGATGGTTCCTGCTGGACATCAGGGTTCCCCACACTGCCGGGAGCATTCACTCCCTCTGCTCTGGCCAGGAAGCAGAACGCAGCCCCTTTCAGCTCCTCTGGAGGACGTCAGTTACGTTGCCATTTATCTTCCTGGCTTCCGTTGACTTCCATCACTGTGTCTCTTTCTCTTGTGTTTGCCGTGGGCCCTTCTCCCTGCTCTTTTGTCCCACTTAATCCAGCCACCACACGTGCCCGGGAGTCCTCTGGTGACCTTGGCCCATTTCACAGCTCTTTCTGGAAGTCTGGGGCAGTCTCAGCTGTTATCACTTCCTTCTCGAACACCTCTCTCGTTGGAGCGTCCTGGGACCCCTCCCAATGCCTCTCTAAGACGTTGCTTCGGGTCTGGCCCACTCTTCTGGCTGACTCCTTTCCATTCACCACTACCGCCTCAGAGGTCCCTCTTGATCATCTCTTTGAATCGTTGTATACACTCAGCTGGTGTATGTGGTCTCATCTGTCTCCAGGACTCTCGATCTCTCGTTCAAACTCTGGTCCACTCAAACCTACAGGGTCTCCAAACGAACGTGTCATCTTCTCCCTGAGTGATTTCTCCCCCCAGAAGGCTGAGAAACCTTTCTTCCCATGAGAATGGTTCTCTCCTGACAGCAGTAAGCTGAGTCCACCTGCTACCTAGATTTCCTGGAGAGTGTGGTTCGCTGCTGCCTCTTGTTCCATCCAGGAACGGTGATGTGTAAGTGAGCACCATTAGCCAGGTGCTGCTGCACTGTGGCCCACAAGCCTGGCTGATCCGTTTGAAAACCCCATGAAGGGCCAGGCGGTGGTGGTATAAGCCTTTAATCACCTACAGGCGAATCTCTAAGTTCAAGGCCAGCTTGGTGGTCTATAGAGAGTTCAAGGACAGCCTATACAGAGAGCCTATACAGGCTATACAGAGAAACCCTGTCTGGAAAAACAAAAACAAACCAGAAAATTGCATGAAGGACCAGCAAGATTGCTCAGCAGGTGTACACACTTGCCACCACGCCAAATGGCCCAGGTTCAATCCCCAAAACCCATGTGGTAGAAGTAGGAAACCCATTGAGCAAGTTCATTTCTGAGCTGTTTGCTCAGTGTGTGTAGACAACAGACAGCAAAGCCCCTTAGGGCTCCAGGTCCTGCTAACAGCCCGATCCTGCTCTGCTGCGGCCTGTCAGGATCTCCCCTCCCCTCACGGAGCCTGGGCCTTCCCTCTGTTCTCTAACTAATTTCCCTGCTTCAGGCTCATCCTTCTTCCCTTGTCAGAGAGGCCCCGTCCATGTACTTCTTTTTAAAACCTTCTTGTCGGGTTGTTTGGGGTGTCTGTTTGTCTTTTTTTTTTTTATAGGGGGTTATTTTATTTTTTAAAGACAGGATCTCCTGTATCCTGGTCAGGCCTCAAACTTGCTAAGTAGTTAGTGACCTTGAACTTCTGATTTTTCTGTCTCTGCCTTCCAAGAGCCAGGATCACAGCTGCATGCCTCACACACTTTACTGTCTTCCTTGTGTGTTCTGCATGTACTCTACCAGCGTAACTAATTCCCCAGCGGAGTTTGTGCTTCTTAAAACTCGACTGAAATTCTTCTTGGACACCAGTGTGCCTCTCTGCTGTTCTTAAGATACGATGGGACCGTTACTTCACCTTCTGACCTATTTCTTATTTATACTCCGTGGTCATGGAGACCTGACCCCAGGTCCCAAAGGCCAGGTATCTCTCAGTCAGGACTAGAGGCAGCTATATGTCACACCGACCCTAGTGAAGTGAAACAGTTCTTTTCTTTTCTCTCAGAGATTAGAGTAAGAATCAGCCTTGGCAATGTCTCTCTACCTTGTTTGGGCTTGTGTCTTACTGTCTCTTCTTCAACAGGTTTTATCTTTCTTTCTTTTTTTTTTTGAATGGAAATGGTCCATCTTGAGGGCAGCTATTAGGATTCCCAGAATTCTAAAGGTAGGCTCATTAAGATTCAGTAAGTAAATGACTTAGAAGTCTCTGGAAATCTCTGAAACTTCCCTGACTAACAAGGTCTCCCATTTCCATCCTTCTATCTATGAGAGGACATTGGTCACACATTAAGGGCCGAGGAAGAGCGAAGACTCTCCCATGTGTTGGTCTGCCAGATAATCAATCATGCAAAAAGTTCCAGGGTATCGGTCATACAAAAAGCTTTGGCAATCACCATCTATGCTAGGGTGGTGTTTTGGTGATGCAGTGGCCTCTGAGTGGTTCATGTTCCTTCCCCTCAACCATACTCATGTAAGTAACCCCAATAATCTCATTGGCTCATAAAGGTGGACTTGTTATAATCATTACTTTGGTCTGTTGTCATGTCTATGGCCATACCATCCTGAACGCACCCAATCTCATCTGGTCTCTTGTCATCCTTCTATCTATGAGAGGACATTGGTCACCTATCTCTAGGAGAAGTGCCACATCATACGTTTCAGCATCTTGAGCTTTGTCCCTCATCTTTTTTTGGTTTTGTTTTTTTAATTGTTTTTATTGAACTATATATTTTTCTCTACTCCCCTCTCTCCTTTTACCCTCCCCCAGAATCCCCACACTCCCAATTTACTCAGGAGATCTTGTCTTCTTCTATTTCCCATGTAGTTTAGATCCATGTATGTCTCTCTTAGGATCCTCTTTGTTGTCTAGGTTCTCTGGGATTGTGAATTGTAGGCTGGTTTTTCTTTGTTTTATGTCTAAAAGCCATTTATGAGTGAGTACATATTATATTTGTCTTTCTGGGTCTGGGTTACCTCACTCAATACGATGTTTTCTGGATTCATCCATTGCTGCAAATTTCAAAATATCATTTTTTTCTGCTGTGTAGTACTCCATTGTGTAACAGCTTTCTTTATCCATTTTTTGGTCGAGGGGCATTTAGGTTGTTTCCAGGTTCTGGCTATGACAAATAATGCTGCTATGAACATAGTTGAGCACATGTCCTTGTGGCACGATTGAGCATCCTTTGGATATACACCCAAAAGTGGTATTGCTGGGTCTTGAGGAAGGTTGTTTCCTAATTTTCTGAGAAATCACCATACTGATTTCCAAAGCAGCTGTACCAGTTTTCACTCCCACAAGCAATGGAGGAATGTTCTCTTTATCCTATAACCTCTCTAGCATAAGTTGCCATCAGTGTTTTTGATCTTGATCATTCTTACAGGTGTAAGATAGAATTTCAGAGTTGTTTTGATTTGCATTTCTCTGATGGCTAACGATGTTGAACATTTCTTTAAGTGTCTTTCAGCCATTTTAGATTCATCTGTTGAGAGTTCTCTTTTTAGGTCTGTACTCCATTTTTTGTTGGGTTATTTGTTCTTTTGATGACCAATTTCTTGAGTTTTTATGTATATTTTGGAGATCAGTCCCCTGTCCAATGTGGGGTTGGTGAAAATCTTTTCCCATTCTGTAGGTTGCCATTTTGTATTGCTGACTGTTTCCTTTGCTTTGCAGAAGCTTCTCAGTTTCAGAAGGTCCAGTTTATTAATTTTTGCTCTCAGTGTCTGTGCTACTGGGGTTATATTTAGGAAGGTCTCCTGTGCCAATGTGTTCAAATGTACTTCCCACTTTCTCTTTTATGAGGTTCAGTGTGGTTGGTTTTACGTTGAGGTCTTTGATCTCTTTGGACTTGAGTTTTGTGCATGGTGATAGATATGGATCTATTTTCATTCTTCTACACGTTGAGATCCAGTTATGCCAACACCATTTGTTGAATATGCTTTGTTTCCTCCATTTTATATTTGTTCTTCTTTGTGAAAAATATGGCATTCATAGATGTGTGGATTGATATCTGGGTCTTCGATTAAGTTCTTTTGGTCCTCCTGTCTGTTTTTATGCCAATACCAGGCTATTTTCAGTACTGTAGCTCTGTAGTAGAGTTTAAAGTCAGGGATTGTGATGCCTCCAGAAGTTCCTTTATTGTACAGGATTGTTTTGGCTATCCTGGGTTGTTTTGTTTTGTTTTTTTGTTTTGTTTTCTTTTTCATATGAAGTTGAGGGTTGTTCTTTCAAAGTCTGTAAAGAATTTTGCTGGGATTTTGATGGACATTGAATTCAATCCGTAGATTGCTTTTGGTAAGATTGCCGTTTTTACCGTGTTAATTCTACCCAAGAGCATGGGAGATCTTTCCATTTTCTGTAAAGATTTCTTTTTCAATTTCCTTCTTCAAAGATTTAAAATTCTTGTCATACAGGTCTTCCACTTGTTTGGTTAGAGTTACTTCAAGATATTTTTTTGTTATTTGTGGCTATTGTCAAGGGTGATGTTTCTCCGATTTCTTTCTCAGCCCATTTATCATCTGTATAAAAGAAGGCTATTGATTTTTTTTATTTACTCTTGTATCCTGCTACATTACTAAAGGTGTTTATGAGTTGTAGAAGTTCCTTGGTAGAATTTTTGGGATCACTTATGTAAAGTATTGTATCAACAGCAAATAGTGAGAGTTTGACTTCTTTTCTAATTTGTATCCCCTTGATCTCCTTTTGTTGTCTTATTGTTCTAGCTAGGACCTCAAGAACTATATTGAATAGATATGAAGAGAGTGAACAGCCTTGTCTTGTTCCTGATTTCATTTTGAGTTTTTCTCCATTTAGTTTAATGCTGGCTGTTGGCTTGCTGTATATTGCGTTAATTATGTTTAGGTGTTTTCCTTATATCCCTGCTCTCTCCAAGACCTTTATCATGAAGGGATGTTATATTTTGTCAAAGGCTTTTTCAGCATCGAATGAGATGATCATGTGTGTGTGTGTGTTAAGTTTGTCTATATGGTGGATTACATTGACAGATTTTTGTATGTTTAACCATCCCTGCATCTCTGGGGTGAAGCCTACTTGGTCATGGTGGATGATTTTTCTGATGTGTTCTTGGATTTGGTTTGCCAGTATTTTATTGAGCATTTTTGCATCAATATTCATGAGTGAGATTGGTCTGTAATTCTCTTTCTTAGTAATGTCTTTGTATGGTTTGGGTGTCAGGGTAATTGTAGCCTTGTAAAAAGAGTTTGGCAATGTTTCTTCTGCTTCTATTGTGTCAAACAATTTGAGGAGTATTGATATTAGTTCTTCTTTGAAAATCTTGTAGAATTCTGCACTGAAACTATCTTGTCCTGGACTTTTTTTTTTTTTGATTGGAATACTTTTGATGACTGTTTCTATTTCTTTCACAGTAATGGATCTACTTAATTTGCTTATCTGGTCTCCATTTAACTTTGGTAAGTGATATTTACCTAGAAAATTGTCCATTTTCTTTAAGTTTTCCAATTTTGCGGGTTTCGAAGTATGACCTGATGGTTCTCTGGATTTCCTCCATGTCTGTTATGTCTCCCTTTTTGTTTCTGATTTTGTTAATTTGGATATTTTCTCTCTGTCTTTTGGTTAGTTTGGATAAAGGCTTGTATATTTTGCTAATTTTCTCAAAGAACAAACTCTTTGCCTCGTTGATTATTTGTATTGTTTTATTTGCTTCTATTTTGTTGATTTCAGCTCTAAATTTGATTATTTCCTGCCATCTAGTCCTCCTAGGTGAGTTTGCTTCTTTTCATTCTAGAGTTTTCAGGTGTTCTGGTAACTCACTAGTGTGGGATTTTTCCAGTTTCTTTATGTAGGCATTTAGTGCTATGAACTTCCCTTTTAGCACTGCTTTCATTGTGTCTCATAAATTTGGGTATGTTGTGTGGTCATTTTCTTTTAATTTTAGAAAGACTAATTTTTTTCTTCCTTTATTTCTTCCTTGACCCATTGGTGATTCAGGTGAGCATTGTTGAATTTCCATGTGCTTGTGGGCTTTCTGAAATTAGTGTTGCTGTTGAATTCTAATTTTAAGCCATGGTGATCCACTAAGATGCATGGGTTATTCCCATTTTTCTGTATCTGTTGAGGTTTGCTTTGTTACCTAGTTTGTGGTCAATTTTTGAGAAGGTTCCATGAGGTGCTGAGAAGAAGGTATATTTTTTTAAGTTTGGATGGAATGTTTTATAGATGTCTGTTAAGTCCATTTGAGTCATAACATCTGTTAGTTCCTTTATTTCTCTGTTATGTTTCTGTCTGGTAGACCTGTCCAGTGGTGAGAGGGGAGTGCTGAAGTCTCCCAGTATTAGTGTGTGGCGTTTAATGTGTGATTTAAGCTTTAGTAGTGTTTCTTTTACATATGAGGGTGCCCTTGTACTTGGGGCATAGATATTCAGTATTGAGATGTCCCTCATGTTTAAGGTCATCTTGTGGCTGCAAGATGGCTGCCGCATGCTAGATTTCACAATGACATCCCTCACAGCAGGACGGAAGAAGGATCAAGAACAAAAACCCCGTGGTGCCTCCCTCCCAGTCTGGTCTTGGTTGCTTTTGTAAACTTCTCCAGGATTTCCAGTCCATGTATCTCTCTGTTGTCTCAAGAGGGTTTGGGGGTTGAGTGCATTGGGCACTTGAGTGGTAGAGATGCAGTTAGTGAGAACGCAAAGAACAGATGTGGAGTCAGTACGAGGAGTCTCCCCCAGATGGCCTTCCTAAGCAACCTCTGCTTCCATTGCCACTGCTCCCATCTCCTTGGGGGTCAGGATCTACTCACTGATTTGCCTCACCTGTCAGCCTGGGTCCGCACTGCCGGGAACAGGGCCTGACACTCAAGGGGCTTGGCATGGGCTTGCTATCAAATGCTCTTCCTATCTCCAGAGGCTCCAGAACTCTGGATTCCAGACCCAGTCACAAATTTATCCTTATCTGTGGTCAAGTGAGATACGTGCTGAAGTAGTTAAGGATGAAGGTCATGACAACTGTGACAGCTCTAAAATGCTTCATTAATAGAAATAAGGTGTGCCATGTTTTGAGGTAGATATTATATACACGTATACCATGTGTCAATTGACAGGTAGATGATAGACAGATGATAGAAAAAATGGCAAAATATTGTTTGTCAGATATTAACCCCTAAGAAAAGTTTATTGTATTCTTATAATTGACTGGATGATTCTTTCCTCTGCCCAGAAGGCAAGAACTCAAAAGGATGACAGATCTGCAGGATGTGAGAGTTGAAGGAGGATCTTAGACACTGCTCATGTATTCTCATGCAGCGGAAGCTTTCATCTCTCAAGGCAGACAGAGCTTTTTCTAATTATGGCTTGGCTCTCTGTTCAAGTGTCCTCCCTCAGACAGACCCCCGCCTCTCTTGTGTCAACTATTGTAGCATACTAATAGCATCAGCCTTTTCTCTTCATCAGCTAAGCGCAGCGTGCTCGCACGCTGGTATTGGTGGCCCCGTCTATTCTGCTATGATGACCTTCCCTGGAGTTCACTTTAAACATTTCACAGAGTTAGCAGCCACTGAAGTCCCACATCCATGTGTCCAGGTAAGGTCCACTCCCCTGTGTCTGATCTATAGAATCATATATAAGTTAAATAAGACTACTTGGGTATCTGAATCTCAGCAGAGCTGACACCAGTTCCCTAGCTTTCTTGAGGGGTCTCTTATCCCCCTCACCCTCTCCACCTTTTCCTCTTCTTCTTCCTCCTCTGTTTTCTACCCCAGGAAATGACAGCATTACAGCAAGTTCTGTTCTCCCAGCGTCTTGATCTCTAATCTGAAAAGGGCTAGCTGAGGAGCTAGTGACAATTGATGGATACTAGGGATAGGGAGAGTCATTTTTCTTTGGAGGCATAGGCACTAGCAGATTTCCATGCTCCATTCAATGGCACCATGCAAAGCTAAGTGGACTCAGTGGGTTATTTACAAAAAGAAGAAGAGAAGGAGGAATAAAACAAGAAGTCGGTCGAAAGGGGTATGCAGGGCAATGTGGGATGGGTAAGTGAGTCGTGGATATGATCAAAATAATATTATACATGCATGAAGTTCTCAGTGAATAAATTATATATATGGAATATATATATGTATATATAATATCTACTCTCATTTGGGTTGCCATTTTTCACCTTGGCAAGTGAATTCCATCTGCTCTTCCAGCAACTTAACTCTGTTCTCACATTGCAGCCAGGGTTATCTTTTGAAGCAACAATTTCCTCAAGACCTCCTTCTTCCAGGCTCCTCCCCATTCTCCTGTAGAAACCCAGTGGAGCAATGTGGATGACAACCATGACTGGAAAGCCCACAGTATCAGCATCTGGAAATGGAAGTCAACAGCTTCGCTTATAAGAAGGAAAGGAAGCTATCCTTGGACTTAAGGTAGAGGACATCTCAGGGTTGTGTTCATCTCCATCCAACCTGACACTGTTTGCCCACTTAGCCAATATGTGTTCAAGAGGACACTCTCTGGAAGTCAGGTAAACATCCGTACATCTAGTGTAAAAGTCTCGTGTGAAAACAAACCACCAAATCTAGTGCCTAAAACTGAACGTGCAGCTAGGCCAGCTCACCTCCTCACCTCCAAAGGCTTGTGTCATTGCAATGTCACCGACATAAGTAGAACTTGGAAAATAATATGGTTAACTACTAAAAGTCTTGTGTTTCTAGATTTTATAATATTCATTTCGCGTCTCAGCTTCCTAACGTGGACTTATTGAGGTTCATCCTCACTGTCCATTATTAGCTTATATTCTTAGTTTTGTACTCCAAGTTCGAATTCTATTCTTAAAGACAACTCAAATCACATCAATGTCAGACCTCAAGGAAGATGTTCTGCCCTTGGCCAAGAGTGTGCCACTTACAGACAGCAGGAGAAAAAGCTGCTGAAAGATGTAGAGAAAGAAACAAGTGGATTCGAGAGATGACAAAACCAGGGTGAAGAGCTGACTCAGTGGTTGAGAGTGCTTACTGTTCTTGCAGCAGACCAGAGTTCAGTCTCATCAGCCATGACAGGCAGCTCACGACCACCTGTAACTCCAGCTCTTGAATCTAAGGCCCGCCCTCTTCTGGCTTCTGTAGGCACCTGCACACAAGTGGACACACACACATACACACACAGGCATACACATAAATAAAAATTAGAAAGTCAATGAAACAAATAAACAAAGTTAATACTAACTAATCATTTCTCACTGTGCTGGGTATGTGGTCCAAGCGTGTCAAGTGGTCTTGGGCTCCACTGTGATCCAGCTTTATGTGCCTCCACCCTCATTCAACACCACACCTACTTCCCAGTCCTAGAGAACAGCCCGTGCACATGTGCTAAGTGAATGGATCAGAAAAGACTGAGAGTTTAAACGAAACATTCTTCTTATAGCACTTGTTACATCAAAGTTGAGATCTGAATAGGAAATGCCCCCCCCACACACCTAGGCTCGTGTGTTTGACACTTAGTCCCCAGCTGGGAGCGCTGTGTTAGAAGGTTGTAAGAACTTTAGGAGATGGAGCCCCGCTGGAGGATGTGTCCCTAGGGATGAGCCTTCAGATATAGCCAAGCTCCTCTTCTTGTCCATTCTCTGTGTCCTGACGGCAAGCAGGTGACCAGCTGCCTCGTAATGTCATTCCTGTGCCATGGCAGACTTTAGTTCTCCTTAACCACCAAACTCAAACAATTTCTTTCCTCCCTTAGGCTGCTGTCTTGAGGTGCAGTGATTTGGATGAGAATGTCCTCCACACGCTTGGGTATTTGAACTCATCTCGGTCCCCGGATGGTACCACTGCTTGAGGAGGTGGGGAGAAAGCACATCCCTGGGTGACTGGTCTCTGATGGTTCATAGCTTTGCTCCCGTTAAGTTTGCTCTCTCTGATTCCTGACTGAGTTCTCCAAATCGCTTCCTCTCTGGGAGTCCGCTAGAGTCCTGAAACTCCTAACTGGCTCTATTTTGTGGTTCTAGAACTAGGAAACACTTTATGCCCTAAAATAAAGATGTGCTCCAACACGCTGAACAGAAGATCGTCTTTATAGACAGAGGGGAGGGGAAGAGAGCAGGAATAAAGAGCGAAGAGCGGATTGGTGGAAATGACTGCCCACCAGCAGGCCACCTCCAGTTACATTCTATGGAAAAGGGATCCTCATTGTCCTGCTTGGCAATGGTGGCCATGGTTGCTCTCTCCTGATTTCTGGGAAGATGGGTTTATAACTTTGTTTCGGTTTGGCTTTTGGTCTGAGTGACTCCATTTTGACTGTTAGTTTGGTCTCCGGGGGCCCATTGCGGGACCATACTTCAAGACAATGAAATCTTACCGTTTTCACCTCACACTGGGCTCACATCCCCAGGATCCTGCATCCGTCTCCTCACGCTAAGGTCTGCTGGGATGTGGGCCATTACTGCCTCACTGTCTGTCACCTAACATGAAAACTTGGCTGCAGCAGGAGCAGCCAACCAGACAGGTGGTATTGGAGCCTATGATGAAGTGAAGAGCAGTTTTTTTTTTATAAAAAAAAATCCTTAACTATGTGAATTTGGGTAAAATTAAGTCTTCCTTCTAGAAGATTCTGGATACTTTTAGCAGCATCCTATAGTACCATAAGCAGAGAGTCTTCAATGCTGACGAGTTTGTGGACAGATTCTGAAAACGTAAGCAACAGGTTGATGACCAGAACTGTCCCTGGTGGGCTAAAGAGGATGCTTCTCTGGCCAGCACCTCGGCCTGTTGTTCTTCATTTCTTGGCAACAGTGGAGCAGGGGAGATTGCCCCAGCTAGGGCTAGGCCCCGGCTTCCAGGGAGTGCTGTGGACAGAAATTCTTAGAATCTGAAAAGAACCAGGCTCACAGGGCTGTCCTGACTCATCCTGTCAGGGGAGATGCTGGAATGGGTACTTACCCCAGTTCTGAAAAAGACTGCTGTGTTCTCCCTGACGCCTGCCTCGCATTTTGTTCTTCCAGGAGAACAAAGGCTACTGTCTAGCTCTTCTAAGGTGGCAAATGCCAGATGTACTGGACAGCTGCAAGTCATCCCCCAGGGGTCACGACCCCTGTGTGGATGAGCTCAGTGAGCTGCTCGCTACTTCTCCCGTTCTACATAGCTCTATATGCTCCTGGAAGCTGCAGGTTCTGAACCTCAGCAGTGGAGTGGAGGACCTTGAAAGTAGTTTAGAGACGCATCCAGAGCATGAGGAAGGGAGTGAGCTGTCTGGGAAGAGGGAGGCAGGCACATGAAAACCTTTCCAGAGAGGCTGAAGGATGCAGACGGTAAAGCCATCAAGATGAGGCTGGCCCAGATCTGCACAATAGGTGCCCTGTGTGCTGTTGGAGGAGGTTTTGTGTATGCAGGAGGTTTGCAACCCCTGGCCCAGCTACGACCCTGGACTGGGGTCTGCTAAGAAAAATAATCTGGCTTGGAACGGCAATCTTTCAGCCCCACTTGAAAGTCTGAGAAAGCCCTGGATGGGAAAAGGCCCCAGGAGCCAAGTCTCTCTGCCCTTGGCAAAGCCCTGGCCCCTGAATCCACTTATGAGCTCCTCGCTTTGAAAGGCCTGAGCTATTCCTATCTGAGTCATCTGAAAACAAATAAAAAGAGACCTAAACAAACAAACCTAATTGTGCACAGAAACACAGCCAGGTTTCCAGCCTGGCTCCCCCTCTGTTTTCATTAGTCAGGAGCCAACGCATACAGCTCGCGTGGCGTCCAGAACAAGCTGAAATATGAAAAACAAATTGCCAAGCTCACTCTCTCTCCCCTCTCCGTTTCACAGGGCATTAAGGGAGCCAAGCCCTGGACTCCTCGTCCCTGATGGACAACGACCCATGTAGCAGACTGCCCACAGCCAACCCGGGGATGGTGGCATTAGCAGTTGGCGTGGTCACGCAAGAAAAACATCTACAAATGGATTTTGAGGGGTTGGGGGATCTATACAACCAGCGAGTGTGATTTTTCTCCTTCCATTTTCCTTTCTGATAAGATCACCCAACTTTTCTTTGTGGAGACAACCCTCTCTTTGTGCATGCAGTTTGCCGTGTTTATCTTTCTCATCTACCCTGTCTCTAGAGTGGGTGAACGGACCTAGTCAACCAGACTTGTCAATTTATGCTGAATCGAACTGAGACTGTAGAGAGGCAAGCCTGGGTCTACATTCATGCTGTCCTGAACCCACCAGCTCTTGTGGGATCTCCGAAGCTGAGCAGGGTTGGGCCCTGGTTAGTAGTCCCATGGGAGAGACAGGCTTGAGGCTTTTGCAGACTATCGAGAAAGCAGAACACATTCCTAGAGGGTCATGGAGCCGGTGGAACGCAAGCCTGAAGCTGCTGGAGGTCGTGTTGACAACCACACGCGGAGAGCCTGTGAGACATGAGGACACCCAGAGCTGGGGGAAAGGGAAAGACAGCTCAGACAGTGTCCTCTGAGCACCCGATCCAGCAACGACTGCAGATGGATCCATCCTGGACTTTGCTCTAACACAAAGCTCTCGTTCTTCTTAAACTACTTTCTTTGAGCTTCTGAATCCTAGAGTTTGGTCTTACACACACACACACACACACACACACACACACACACACACACACACACCTGACTTCAAATGCCATGCATTTTTGTGGCTTATTTGGGGGAAGAATTATTATTGTTATTATTATTATTTTAATTTTTAGGAATGATCTCAAAAGTTCAGGGCTTTTTTTTTTTTGCCTCCCCCAAGTGACTTGAAATTTCAGTTCTGTTTTAATTTAAGTTGCATTGAATTCTGGGAAACAATCAGTGCTAGTCCTGAATCCTGTGTATGGGGGAGATGTTGTCTCCACTATGTGGTAAAAAAATGAATGAAGTCTCTCGTAGAACTCATTGCTGATACAAAGAACGAAATCCCACAGTAATCACAGAAAAATGTCTTTGCACCCCCACCCCCTGCCTGTCCAGGCGTCCTGTTCTCTGAGGCTGGGGGAACAGTGATCTGAGGACCAAGCCCGGACTAGATCCTAAAGAAAGCAAAACCAGTAACACATCCCAGCCAAGCAAAGCCAAGGTCACAAGCAAGATAGGTTGAGAGGAACAATCAAAACTGCAGCGCCAATTTTTTTCTTTCTTCCATGTCACGAGTAGGCAGAGGTTTGTCCTGTCTCCCCTCCTGATGGCACACTACAAAAGAGCCTTGTTCTAACTCCTTCACTTCAGTTCTCTGAGTCAGAATGAGCATCAGGACAGGGTGGGGGATGGCAGGCATGGTTGGTACAGGGGCCAAGTACTAGAGGCTGAGGGAGTTTGTACATCGTCAGCCTTTTAAAAATTCAAGCTCGTATTCTCAAAGGGAGTTCCATCAAAGAGTGGTTCAAGTGCCCCTCCCTGTTTCCACCTGAGAGACTCATTCCTTCCCGTATCTCTTGCACGCACTTGACTTTAGAGGTGATTGTACAGTTTTTGGATTCAGTGTATTTGGTCAAAAGCGCCTACAGCTTCCTTTACTTCAGTGGGAGAAAAATACTATGTTATCTCTTCATTTTACAGATAAGAAAATAAAAGTCTCTAGGGGCAAAGTTTGCCAGTCAGTGTAGCAGTTTGAAGGGACAGACGTAACACTTTAGCATAAACATGTGATTTAAACAAGAGGGAAAAAATTGCCATTCTGGAGTCTAAAAGCCCCAGATCCCAGTGTCAGTGTGTCTGGTTCATATGCTGGGGACTTAATCACCTACAGGACAGAGAAGGGTGGTGGATTCTGATAAGAGAGGTTTAGGTCACAAGGGCTTTGCCTTCACACACAGGCTGATGTCATTACAAGGACGTGGATTCATTGTCACAAGAGTAGGTTGCTAAACTACTTCTTGGCCTTCTTGTCTCATACTCTCTAGCCCTTCCGCCTTTTGGCATGGGGTGATGCTCCAGGAAGGCTCTTGCCAGCACCATGGTCTTGGTCTTCCCAGCCTCTGTAACTATGAATCAAATAAACCCCTGTTCATCACAATTTACCCAATTTTGAGTATTGTGTTAGATGCTGTGACCATATTCAATGTAACAATCCACAGAGAGATTTTTCTGCAACAGCAGTTTGGTCAGGAATGGATAGTGCAAGCCTGAAGTTCTGAGTCAGTAAATGAGGGTGTTTGGAGAGGCAAAGGAGGGGAAAGACTTAAAAAAAAAAACTAATGACTATGCACATGCTTTCATGCATGCATGCATGCAGGTATTTGTATGTGTGTGCAGGTGCATATATGTGTTACGTGCAAATGTATGGAGAGCAAACACAATCTCAGGTGTCAGGCCTTGGGAGCCATCTGCCTTATTAAGTCAGGATTTCCCACTGGCCTGGGTCTTGCTGATTAAGCCAGGCTGGTCAATGAGCCTGTCTCCACCTCCCTATACTGTGATTACTATAGTGTGCAACCATGTCCTTCTTTCTCATGTGGGTTCTTGGAACCAAGCTGGGTGCCACACCGTGGGGCCGGTCTGCGCTCTTTGCGCTAGACCCCAGTTCACAAGCTTTGGGCAAGGGTCTGGAGGTTGAGAATACAGACGCAGAGAAAGACCGACACACAGACCTTTTAACACTGATACCAAAGCCCCAAGAATGCTCCTTTATTGTGTTCAGGGGCAGATTATATAGAGATAGCCACGCCCCAGCCAAACCCACCAGAAACCACTCTCCTGCCATCAGGAACTCCTGAAGGTCTCGTACTCAGAGCAGCTGTAGGCACTCAGATCAGGGGAAAACAAGTTGTTTACAAGAAATTCAGGATCTGGGGTCTCATTGCTCCCAACAGCCGGGGTCATCATGCTGTGTGTCAAGCATTTGCCCCAGACATTTTGAAGGTAAGTTGAGCAAGGTCACCTGAGCTGCTCTGAAACACGATTGTTGGTTGTAAGGATCAGGTAGGAAAGGAAGCATTGGTCCAAGGCTCAATGGGACATGGCTGGAGAGATGAGTATTCGTTGACATAAGGTTGCTTCAGCCTTCATGTAGGCTTGTAGTTCTGTCATAGTCCTTGTGAAATTTCTTGTGACTGGGCAAACAAGCATGAGATTGCCTCCTTTATAGTTTCCTGTCTCTATTGCTGTTCAAATTTGACACAAGTGACTCCATTTTATTTTGACAACTTGCACTGCATTCATCATTACCAACAGCTACATAAGTGCCAGGAGAAGATCAGGAAGGTCCTGAATGTCAGAAGGCAAATTGAGCCTTGTTTTATTTTTCATGGATGCATACACAGTGACAGGAAGCCAACCACACCCCTTGGTAGCTTCTCACCTTGGCTGAGACCTGGCCACGATGAGCTTTGACCAATGGGAATTTAGCGAACAGGCTAATTGAGACCCACTCACCGACCACTCCTCAGAACCAATGACTGCCCCTCGGGTGATCGAGCCTGGGCCCTCGTTGGATGATAGAAAGCAGACAAGCCCCATCAGGCTTTCCCTGTCACTCCAGCTTGGTGATGAGCCACCTACCAGACATCCCAGAGGCCACCCAAGACCCTCTTATCCAAGCCAAGCCAGTCTGGGTCATATGGTCCAGCCACCCTAAAGAACTGTGAGGAAAACCCACTAGGTTTGGGGGGAGTCTATTTTGTTGCTTGGGAAATGAAGCCTAAGAGAGATTGAGCCGCTCAAGCCAATCACCTACTTCAATGGCACAACTGGGACTTAAGCCCAGGACTCTGTCCTGCTTGCCTCCCACCAGCGCCTGACAAGAGCCATCTCTCAGCCTCCGTTCATCTGAAGGAACTTAGTTTGAAGGCCAACGCAGGGGTTTATGCACTGGCACTGGAAGCCGCAGACAGAAGGAGCAGATGGTGGCACTGACAAAGACCATAGTCATGGCATTACCTTCACTGCCTGATGCCCAAGGGGGCTTCATCTCGGCTGTTAATATCCTCAGTATTTTGTTTTGTTTTGGTTTCTTTTTTTAATTTTAATGCTCCAAACCAAGCACATCAGAATCTCCAAGGGCTAGACTTGGTCTTTTCAAACCTCCCTGATAATCCCAAGGAGCTACAAAGCTTGCTAGTCAGTACCCTAATCTTCCCTAACAGGAGGACTGGGGGCTGAAGAAATGAGGCTGCTGGACTAGGAAGTCCCCCATGGGCTGTGTTTTCAAGGGCAGGGGAATGAGAGTGAGACTTCCTCAGGAAGGGAGCCTGGGAAGCATAGCACGGTTGATCCAATCACCATGCATGTGTGCACCACTGTGGGACTGTTTCCTGCTCCCGGGAACATGGGTACATGGTTATAGACCTGCATCTCACCCTGACTAATGCCATAGTTACAGTCTAGGTGCCAGGGGTAGCAGAGAAGAAGAGAGGAAGAAGTGACAGCCACCTGGGCCAGAGAAGGGGGTACTGGTTCAGGGCCTTGGAAGCAAACATAGAAAATCTCTGTTTACCAGAGCAGCCTGGGAAGGGGTCAGATGGTAGCCCAGATTGGACCAGCAATGTCTGGGCAGAGGCTGGATATTACCAGAATCCAGTTGGCTTTAGCTGCTGTAACAGGAAACCACCAGCCAAGTGGCTTAAACAACGCTTTTGTTTCTTGTAGTTCTGAGGGATGCAAAATCAAGGTCAAGATGCTGGCTGATTTCCATTCCTACTAAGGATTCTCTTTTGGCTTGCAGATGGTGTCATCTTACTACATCCTCGGAAGTTGGAGAACAGAAGGCCCTGGTCTCTTCTTCCTTTTAGGAGGACACTGATCTCATCATCATGACATCTCTACCTTTATGACCTCAAGGTCAAGGACAGGGAAACTGTACCTATAACTTCCTGGGGATCAAGGGATGTGAGGTAGTCCCCAGGCTCTCTCACAGAGCATCTAACTAAATTCACAGACGCTGGCACAGACGGCAAGGCTGGGGCCTAATGGCTCAACTTCAGCCACCGTGTCTTCCCCTCATTTGCGGCATATGAGCATTTATGGATTCAATGTGGCCGCCAGGCCCTTTGGGCTCTGCCAGATCTCAGCTGTGCTTCCTCATGCATGCTGAACATCCTGGCCCCTAATATCCCTTCTCTCCCACTGGCCTCTTTGCCTTTGAATCCCCAGAAAGCTGCATTCCTAATAGAGTTGTCAAGGGCTGCTGTGATTCGCCAGCTTTAGATGGCTGCTGCGGTTGAAAGAACAAGTTGCAAAGCTGCATTTTCCATTCTCCCAGCAGCTGGCCCAGGTGCAGGCCCATTGCTGCCTCACACAAGCCACCTGCTCAAATGGGAGCAGCCTCAGACAGACCTTGGGGCCACAAGAACCTTGGTGTTTCTGCACATGTCAGATGTGTGAGGAGAAGATACAGTATGGCCACAGGGAAGCCAAGGAGACCGTCTTGCAGGATGAGGGGAAGAGGGTTAAAACTCAGAAGTTCTGTATCCAGGTATCTTCCTTGCTAGGCAATGTTCACTCTCGGGATCATGAGAAAAATTCCTGAAGCTGCTGCCGTCCTCTGAAACCAGACATAGCTCCCCTCCAGCCACATGCGCCAACTGGCAATCTTGCCCGGCACCATCTGCCCCAGGAAGGTGTCTCCAGGTCCTCTGCCAGCTTCTGTCCTGGTAACTACTACTGAGTCCCCTCCCCTATAGGGACGTCTCTCCTATAGGAATCTCACCCCTGCTCTTCATCACTGAGAAGAAGGCCAGTTGGGTGTCTACTGTGGTAAAATATTCGGACAAAAAAGAGGGGAAAGGTTTGTTCACTTTGGCTTATAGATATTGTGGACATGATCTGCCATAATGGTGGGAGCAGGAGCTGGCTAGTCACATTGCGACCACCCTGAAAAAGCAGAAAGGCGACCAGATATGGAGCTGGGCTGTAAAGTCCCCCTGTAAACCACTTCCTCCAGCGAAGCTCTCCCTCACAACCCTTACAAACTGCGTCACTATCTGAGGACCATGTCTTCTGACTCATGAGCCCACTCGGGACATTTCCCCTTCAAAGCCCTGTTTTTTCCATTAATATGACAATGGTCAACCAGGGGACCTTAACCAGACTGGCTTCCTTGTGTGCACCTCCTGCGCTCAGCTCAAATTCTTCCCCTTGATGTTCTATTGGGAACTCACCAAGGCCAGCTGGCCTGGGTCTGAAAAGGCCTGGGATAAATCCGGACTAGCTGAACATAGCGGACAATGAGGACTACTGAGAACTCAAGAACAGTCGCAGTGGGTTTTTGATCCTACTGCACGTACTGGCTTTGGGGGAGCCTAGGCAGTTTGGATGCTCACCTTACTAGACCTGGATAGAGGTGGGCGGTCCTTGGGCTTCTCACAGGTCAGGGAACCCTGATTGCTCTTCGAGCAGATGAGGGAGGGGGACTTGATCGGGGGAGGGGGAGGAAAATGGGAGGCGGTGGCGGGGAGGAGGCAGAAATCATTAATAAATAAATAAATTTAAAAAAAGAAAAACAATCCAAAACTCTAAAAGCAAATAAATAAATAAATAAATAAAATTCTTCCCCTGAACCTAGAGCTCCTATCAGTTGCCGAAAGATAGACGCGGGATGATGGTAACTCTGTCCGTTCTCCCCGGCGTGGCCATGTGGATCAAATCTCCCCTTCTGCTTTTACCATTGCTCACTTCCGAGGCAGGTATACCGAGATGGGAATGAGTGGCCCAACTTGTCTTCTGGGACTCCCAGAGAGGGTACCCCCCCCCCAAGAATTCAGTAACAAACCCAGGCAACCTGGAATTTCCAAATCCCGCTCCTTTACAATATCCTTTGCTTTTGTTCATGAACACATGGGCTTGTTAGGTGAGGGTCTTGATCTGGGGGTTGACAACATGCCAGTCTATGTGTGTTGCCACAGTAACATCCACAAAGCTCACTGGGCATCTGCATGTTTGAAGGCATGCTTTAAGATTGCATGGTGAGGTGGTTCAGTGGGTTAGGGTGTTGCCACCAAGCCAGACAACCTAACCTTGACCCATGGGAGCCAAATAGTAAAAGGAGAGGACTGGCTTCTGCAAGTTGTTCTCTGACTTCCACATTTACACAGTCACACACACACACACACACACACACACACACACACACACATACACAGAGAGAGAGAGACCAGAATTTTCTCTCTTCCTTTCTCTCCATTTCTGTCTCTGCATCTCTGTGTTTGTCTGTCTACCTTTCTCCCTCTCTCTCTCGTACACACACACACACACACCACTTTGATCCAAAGTATTCTTCTAATTATTTAAATAGTGAATAATTGCTACAATAAATATAATTCTTACAATAAATGCACAGATATCGGGGCCATATCTGCTGGCTTTGGGAACAGTGACATCATTCGTGGCCTTGGTCAACATTGTTTCCTTGTCTGGTAGAGCCCGAATCAAGTCGCTGTTTGTTGAGGAGGAAGGAGAAGCTGGGGTCATCAGAGGCATGCAACTCTGTTTCAAAGGCATTTCACTGGAGAGGAAGGAAGGAGGCAATGGGAAGCTCATTTTGTTGAATTAAAACAACCAGGACATATTTATAATCAGAGAATAAAAAGCTAGAATATGGAGAACATCAGGGAGGTAGTGCTGTGTGGGTCAGAACCTAATCTGAGCAGTAGACAGGGGCTTGAATCCAACCCTGCTCAGCACCATGGAACTCAACATGCATCTCTGCAATGGGGATAACAGGAGCATCTCCCTCTTCACGGTATCCAGAAGAGTAAAGAAGATATTGGATTGGATGTAGTGGCTTTTGAACAAAGGTGGCCCATCGAGTGCACAGAACAACAGATGCTTACTGTTGTCACAGCTGGTATGATACCCAACTTCAGGTGTCAACTTGGATTGGTTACCATATTCAGATATTTGATCAAACACCAGGCATGATGTCACTGTGAAGGGATTTCTAAGATGGGATTAATATTTGAGGTAGCAGACCTTAAGAAAAAATTGACAGTCTGTAATGTGAGTAGATCTCCACTTAACCGGTGAGGGTCCTAAGAGAAACAGACTGACATCCTCTGGGTTCCCAGTCATGACCTGCCCTGCAGAATTCAGTTCCCTAAAAGGAGTTCACCCTTCCCCTCCCTCTCTTCTCTTCTCCCTCCTCGCCCTCCCCTCCCTTCTCTTTTTCCTTCTATCTTATTGGTTATGTCTCTCTGGAGAAAAACGTAAGAGTTCCCATACCTAGGTTTGAATTTATAGGACCATGGGAGAAGACTACTCCAAAACAAGTGTCCCCTGGAAAGGCGTAGGCGGCAACACCATGGTCTCTGAGCAGCAAGCTGCACAAGGTACTTATAAGACACCATCTTGCTAACTCCTGGCTCTTTGGACCACTGAGGCGGCCCTAGCTGCTGCATCCCTGGTCTCCAGTAGTGTCTGTGTGGTGCAGTCCTGGCTTTGCCACTCCCCTTTGCCCTCCACACCGTGGGCAGGCTCACATCCTATGTGTCCTCATTTCAAAGTTATCTTCATTTATGCTTGTCCTGGAGAAGCCTTCGAGCTCAGGTCGTCTGTGAAAGGCACAAGTCCCCTTCTCCCTGGCCGTACAGAGGACATCAAGGGCCAGCTAAACAAGGGGTTATCTAAGGAAAGTGCCCACCTAAGTCCCTTTTCCTCAGGAAAGTATTTGAAGATGGTTTCCTTCACCTATAGTGCTGGGCATTAGGTAAATAGAGTCACGCCACCATTGGAATCCTGGCATTTCCACATCTTCAGCTTGGTAACTTTGACTAAGTTAATTGTTTGCAGTTACTTATAGTTAGACTTCAGGTAGGAGTTGCAGGTTCTAGGCTGCTGTAGAAATTGTTGTTTCTCTGCTTTGATCAATGTCCAGTGCTGGCTTGGAGCTGATGTCTCAGGCTTTGGCTGCATCTGTGGATTTGCTAAGGGGCGGTTGCTTTATGTGCCTAAGGAGAGGTGAATGACTCCGTAGGGGCCCTTCACTTGTACTTTAGTAAATAAAACTTGCCTGAAGACCAGAAGAGTAAAACAGCCACACTGGCCAGCCTTACGGACAAGGCAGCAATGACACACACCTTCAATCCCAGTAGCCACACTAGTTTGCCATAGAAACCAGGTGGTAGCTCTGCACACCCTTAATCCCGGAACTAGAGAGGGTTGTAAAATGTGAAGAGACAACTCTCAGGCTCAGGCTCATTCTGAGATTCCTGGAGGCAGGATCACCATTTTGGACTGAGGTAGAGGTAAGAGCCAGTGACTGGCTGTTTTGCTTTTCTGACCTTCAGGTTGAACCCCAATTTCTGTCTCTGCGTTTTGAATTAATGGTGTACCAGATGTCTGATGAAGAAAGGCAAGAAGCTCGCGAAGCAGAAAGGATCCTTTAGGTTACAAAAGGCAAAGATCAACTGGGGTGAAAGTTCTGGAAGATTGAGAGGGACTGTATAGACTTCAAGGTACCCCCTGATGTACAAAAGCAACCAGGGCCAAGAAGAAGGGAGACTGAGAAGACTCTATATCCTCCTTGATCACCCCATATCTGCCCCCTTCTCCTTCCCTGGAAATAGCTTCCCCAGCAGCTGTGTTCACGTGGTAGAACTCAGGTTATCCGGCGGCTCCCTGACCTTCCTCGTACAGGTTTATTCCATGAGCTCAGCTTGGAAACTACACAGCAAAACACAGCATCTTTCCCCGTGGGTCGCAGGCATCAATCTCCTTGAAAGCCCCTAATTCATCATCATGAGAGAAAGGGAAAATGTCTTCATCCTCTGAAGGTTTGCTGGAATGAGCTGACAACAGGCAGATTAATAGGCGAAAACAGCATCCCGATGTATTTAATGTGTATAGGGGGAAGTCACGGGAGTGTGATTACCCACTTAGCCAGAGAGGTTTCGATATTCGTAGATCTGTCTTCAGAGCAGAGGAAGGGGGTGGGGAGGATGAAGGCTAGTAAATGATTATCGGGGAGAATGATGGGCCAAGAGGACCAAATAGTTCATAAATGATTTTCCTGGGAAGCATGAATGAACCCTGGAGTTGAGCAAAAACCTGTAATAAAGTCTGTCCAGCACGGCACCACGCCTCACTCCTCCTCCCTGTCATATGAGCTGAGCTCACGAAACCCCAGCGAGAGGATGGAAGCCAGTTACTTTCTTCATTGGCAGGTCTAGTCTTCAGAGAGATCAGAGACAACAGAGCGCCTCCTCCAGCATCTGCTGGACTACAGGCGCTCTAATGTAAGATCGTCAGCGTACTGGGGTGCCATATTTGAGCAGTGAAATCACCAGACTCCTTTTTGGTCAGTCTTTTATGTCAGAGGGAGCAAGTTCTGGCTGCCTGGATCATGCAGTCAATTAGCAGAAGACCTGACACGGAGGAGTCTGTTGAACAGAGAGGGAAACATGATGTAACAGCCTACTGGTTGGGGGACGGGGCGACTCCCCATCTCTGCTTCTTTTAAAGAGGAGACACAGCTCAGTTCTGACCCTTAAAATTCTAGCAGCCCACTCAAAGGACATCTTCAGACTGAGGAACAGTGCCCCCGACTCGACCCCAGAGCCGAAAACTCCAAGCAAGCCTGTCCTTGAGTTGATGTGTGCTACTGTTAAGGGACTGACTCCTTGACAGGGCGTGAGAACTCCACGGATAGCCCAAACCCTCTATGAGTATTATGCTCAGGACTTCAGGTCCCTAGACATCAGGCTACGTTACAATGCTGTGTGCTTTTCCATATTTAATATTATTTATTAGTAACTCTGTCACCAGCATCTTCACGGATAAATTTTTAATGCGCCATTAATTTACTACCAATTATTAAAATTACAAGGGAGAAAAGCAAACACTAATGGCAATGACCAGGCAAGCAACAGCTAATGAAGTGTCTGGGTGAAGCTGGTCCTAGGCAGAATTCTTCCGGTTGCAGGTAACAGAAACACAGGTTAGTCTCTGGCATGAATGGGTACTGAGGCTCAGAAAGCCTCTCTCCAAGTCTCCCTGGATCAGCCCTCTGCTATGTTTGCTAGGGATGTTGGAAAGTATGATGGAGAGAAAGGGGGAAGAGGATCACAGACAAGTTCAAGTTCACGCCATCCACTATTGGTTAGTCACATCTTGTGGAGGAGGACCAGTTTCTAAACAAGAGGTGCATGTTAGCAGAATAAGGTAGGCCATGGCCGTCGGCTATTGCAACAAAAAGCTTCACAAAAGCCAAGGCCTGTAGGTTGGTCAACAGTATTTCTTCCTGCACTGAGTCTGATGTCAGGGCTCAAGAAGTCCTCATTCTAGAAACAGAAATGAAGCCCACCCATATACATCATAGCTCACAGCATCCGCGGCACCCAAGTGTGGCCTCTAGAGCTGATTATGGGCACACACGGGCCTGTGGTCAGTGTCAGCATAGCCATTCCTCCCTTCAAAGAGAAAATGATACTGACAAGAGCACCATTTTCCTCCCCAACCGGTAAAGTCCAGATCTGTCATGTGACACTTCATACGACAATGAGGGAATAGCTTCCCCACCACACAGCTGAAAGGTCGGAAAGATCTGTCCTCTTTTTCTTTTCTTTTCTTTTTATTTTTTTTAAAGTTTTTTTTTAACAGAAGTAAGCTTTTATTTCCACGTTTCTTGGATTAAGTTGTCTGAATTGGTTGCTTTGAGAGGATTAATCAAAGAGACCAAATCCCATATCTTCATCTGATTCCTCCGACTCTTCCTTGGCTTCAGCCTTTGCTGGGGCTGCAGCGGCAGCAGCAGGAGCAGCAGCAGGAGCAGCAGTGGTGGCAGCAGCCACAGGGGCAGCAGCCACAAATGCAGATGGATCAGCCAAGGCCTTGACCTTTTTCAGCAATTGGGAAGGTGTACTCAGTCTCCACAGACAGAGCCAGAACCCGCTTGTACCCATTGATGATCGAGTGTGGCACTGATCTGCAGACAACATTTGAACTTCTTCTGTGGAGAATTCTCTGTTCAGCTCAGTGCCCCCATTTTATAATTGGGTTGATTAGCCTTTTACAGTCTAGTTTCTTGAGATCTTTATATAAAAACGAGTATCCTTAAGAGAGAAGGGAAACAGAAAGGCAGAGAAAATAGAGTACGAAAGGGAGTGGAAACTGGAAGGGTGTGTCCAGGAACCAGAGAGTGCCAACCGATGGTTGGCCACCGATGCCAAGGGGAGCACAAAAGAGAGCCTTCCTCAGAGCTTCCAGAAGGAACTGACTCTGCCAATGTCTTGATTTCACATTTGTGGCCTTTGGAAGTACCACAGAATAAATGTATGCTGTTTTAGACCATTGTGGTGACTCAGGAAGCTGATACACATTATACAGATTTCTTTCTTTTCTTCCCCCTTCCCTTCCCTCTTTCTTTCTTTCTTTCTTTCTTTCTTTCTTTCTTTCTTTCTTTCTTTCTTTCTTTCTTCTCTTTCTTTCTTTCCTTCCTTCCTTTCTTCCCTCTTTCTTTCTTTCTTTCTTTCTTTCTCTTTCTTTCTTTCTTTCCTTCCTTCCTTCCTTTCTTCCTCTTTCTTTCTTTCTTTCTTTCTCTTTCTTTCTTTCCTTCCTTCCTTCCTTTCTTCCCTCTTTCTTTCTTTCTTTCTTTCTCTTTCTTTCCTTCCTTCCTTCCTCTTTCTTTATTTATTTCCTTCTAAGACAGGGTTTCTCAGAAGCTTTGGAGCCTATCCTTGAACTAGCTCTTGAAGACCAGGCTGGCTTTAAACATACAGAGATCTGCCAGTCTCTGTTTTCCAAGTGCTGGGATTAAAGGCCTGAGCCACCACTGCCTGGCTCAGATTTACTTCTTATTTGAAACGCACTGCCTAATTGCCATGCCTGCTGGCACCCAATATGTAGTAGGCAATCAAATAAATATTAAACGAGTAAACGAATTTACATGTAAGCGCTCAACAGAAGGCTTAGTTCTGCTTGTCTCCCTAGTAGGATACTAGAAAAAGCGACAGAGTGTTCCCTGAACTCAGGACAGCATTGTCCTCATCTGGGTCCAGGGAAGGATGAGGTAACATCACAGGCAGCCAAAGTACCGAGTTGGGAGAGTTAGGGGCAGGTCGAGGGTGGGGAACTGGGACCTGCACACAGAAGATGGAGGTCAGCATGTGTGGGAACCAGAGGGAGGCCACACTGGAAAGGCAGGCTGGATCCAGCTCTGGAGATGTGGTACTGTTCCAGCGTGGCACTTGGCCTTGTCCCTGCAGGTAGCAGGCTGTCACAGAGGTTTGTGATGTTTTTTTTTTTAAACCCAGGTGTAACATGCTAGAAATGGCGCTGCAGGAAAATGGATGTGTTCTCATTAGCATTGGCTCCAGACCTGCTGAGATGACAAGGCATAGACAAATGGCCCACATTCATCCCTGCAAATACGTAGCAATTGTCCAAATGAGCCCACTCTCTACTGGCTGAGCTTTTGATTACAAAGTGCAATCATTTACAGCGACACAACAGGGCTGGGATAATCAGTAACATCGAGGAGCTGTGTTCTCCCACCGAGACCACAGCCCTCTGGGACTGCCTCTCCCACTGGCAAGCTGTGCCCTTTGACAAGGATACCTGGCATCGCCTGGAAACTCCAGAGCTGAAAACGCTTGATGCACACTTTTGGTGCTGACCCTCTGGGGTCATGCTGTGGCTGTTTGGCCATCTGTAACAGATCTTACCCACATTTCAGGCCCACAGTCCACCCACAGTCCTGGCCACAGTGAAAAACAAATTCCACTCCATAGTTTTGGTGAGGGGTGGCAGAAGGCTCAGCTCAGGCCTGGACTCAATCTTGGCTCAGCCATTAGGATGTTTTCAAGTCTTCTGAACCTTGCGTTTCTAAGTTGATGAAAATATGTAGCTCCCAGAATTGTGTAGCGACCAGGAGCCGATCAGCAGCCCTGTTGTTATAGGATGTGGACTCTGCTTTGGAAGGTCTGCATAGAGCTAGGCAGCTTTCATTTACAAAGAGCTAAAGCCAAGTTCAGGGGATGGAGATAGAGCCGAGTGATTAAACGTGCTTGTCAAACAAGCACAAGGATCAGAGTTTGAATCCCAGCACCAGGATAGCAAACCGGACATGGTCCTGTGCACACTGCTAAGCCTAAGGAGGAAGGATTTCTCTGGCGTGCTGGCTGTCAGCCTCGCTCCAGGGCCAGTGAGAGACCTTGTCTCAAAATAACTAAGGCAGAGAGAAATTAGGCATGCACATGTGCATGCTTCCCTGGCCTTGGAGTGTTCATGGGCACACACTCACACACAGACACACACACACACACACACACACACACACAAGCACAGTAAAGTGAAGATACTGATACCATCCTGGATGTCAGTCAACCCTCACACACTGCTTTTAAATATACTATTGCCCAACTCAACACACGCCTGCCAGTCATCCCACATGACCATGGACATCCTAGCTAGTGTCACCATTGCTGTGATGAAACACCATGAACGGAAACAGGTTGGGGAGGAAAGGATTTATTTGGCTTATACTTCAGCATCTAGTCTGTCACCAAGGGGAGTCAAGGGCAGGAACTCAAACACGACAGGAATCTGGAGGCGGTTAGAAAGCAGACTAGACCCCCGTACACCACATACACAGATTTACAGAACTAAACAGATTTATAGAGCTCTGCCTACTTTGTACATAGTTTACCTCATCCAGCTCTCATAAATTGCTAAGGTACCATTATTAACCCCAGTGTGCAGAGATA